>NW_018408310.1:1192929-1224847 GCF_002113885.1 Mizuhopecten yessoensis
ACCTGCTGAAACTGCTCCTTTGTCATGGCTACCACGCCTCCAAATATATTGTTGTACGGCAATCTGTTGAAAAAGGACATTCCGTTTCTGGTTATTATATTACAGCTCATAAACTTATGTATGTATACGTTATTATGTCTGTCTCTGCTATGCAGAGTACGTTACATAAAACTCAATTTGGAGTCGTTTGGATGTAGCTAGGTATGCCTTTAAAACCAAACTATAACTCACAATGTACAGATATACTAGCTATATTTTGTACCAAACAGTTATTATTCTATATACTTAGAAAGTTATAAAGTTACAAGTACAAAGTAACAATGCACCGAGATGTGTTAATCCCACAACTTATATATTCCAAACAAAAACAGGAAATCTGTACGTGCTTTTTCATAAGATCATTGAGTACAAGACGTTATGGAAGGCACTGGCAGTTTTGTTTTAAGATGATGTCTTGGACGTTCCTAACAGACTATTTTGGTACAAATTGGTCTTGATACACGATTTTGATAGGAACTACAATTATTTCCAATACCTGCTCACAGAGGATCTGAATTGAAAGAATAGTAGTTTTACGAGGAAAGGGATAGCACCGTGTATACTTTGTATCGTTATATGCATGACTGCTATTTTGATTCCTGGCGGTAGTCATATGAAAATGATTTAAGTGGCGGATAAAAAATCTTCCCATTATTGTGATGTCTCGTATATCACATTTTTTGTCATGCAGACTTCTGAGTTTGTCCTTGTGTATTGTAATCGTGATATATTTTTTTCTACTTATTTCAACATTTTTTTTCCCAGTTCATTGGTAACAATAACCCGATTCATTTAAATGAGCGTATATAAGACTTACCTATAATTCATTGTGTCTATAGCAACTGACATATGACGCGGGTTCTCTGGACAGCTGTACATGTTATGTCCCATCTCAGGTATAAGATCCACATCATGGAAAATAAAACACTGGTAATCATACTGTTTAAGGGCCTCTGTGAAACCAATGTTAAGTAGCATGGCTCTGTTAAAGGTTACTTCCGGCATCTAAAATAAAACAAAATCAGTCATAGAAAGTAATGTTGGGAACAGTAGTCAGATATTATATGTGATACAGGAAAACGTTAAAGGCGGGGTACCACAGGGGTCAGTTTTAGGGCCATATTTATTTTTACTGTACATACAAACTGATAAACAATATGATATTTTGAGCTATAATTTTACCAATTTATAAAATATTTTGATTATTAGTATAATTTGCCATTTACAACCTTGCGGATAGTTTACCTTTCTACTCTCGCAGCAAACGTTACTAAATTGTGGCACCTCTGGATTACTATGACAATTTACCTAGTTGTAAAGAAAAAGGTTTAATTTTTTCCTCTGAAACACTGCCTTGATCATAAGTCAATAATAACATCATCAAAAAATTGTTTCAACTTAGGTTAACTTCTTTTTGGAAGGATTATAAAAACAGTTTGGTATCATATTATTTTGTTGTTTTTTATATGAAAGAACATTTCTAAATATTTGCTTACCAGATCAACAATAAAGATGGCGTAGTCAAGCTGCTGATTTTGTAGGAATGGATGGAGGTTGTTGAGCAAGATTTTCAGGTGTATCTCTCGGTCCCGGAAGGGTACCACTATTGCCACCCTGTGACGGGCTGTACAGTGGGTGGGGCGGTACCGACCTCCCATCTCAACGTTATGAAACTTCTCCTCTAGAGACTCCCAACTATATACTGCTGTCATTACAGGAACCTTTCCCACTGTAAGAATAAACAAACACACGCACACACTCATATATTTAATCAATGTAATACTGTATGAATTATCAAAGTTGAGTTGCAATAACATGTGAGTGTCACACTTTCATCTTGCAAGACGTTTTATAACTTCAGAAGCCACAACTCTTGTTTTGGCTCGACGTTATTGCTTATTATCTACTGACTGATCAAATCGATGAATCGAAACAAGAGTTGAGTTTCAAACATTTTCCACCTTGTGCTTTTGTTCATGTACATGTATGTTGTCTTCGGTGTTGTGTTTTCCGTGTTTGATTTTCTATTTAAGTTTTTACGATGCAAATCTCATATTAAAACGGGCATACAATGTAATGATGAGTAATGATTTCCGGAAAATAAAAGCAAACGCATATAAAATCATTGGAATGTAAGGAATTAAAACAATACCGCAAATGAGTTTATCTTGCACCCTGTTGTTGCGAGATTAGCGAATTCCAATCGGGCTAAAATCTTCATGTCATTTACCAATACTCGCAATTTTCTTAAACAATTTAAGACGTCAGATGAACATATCTATTTGTGATTGCCTGTCATAGAAATTATTGTCTTATGGACACATTGATTGAACATTGCTTCAATCATATAGACAGGTTCTGCATCAACAGGTGATCAAATTAATTGGGCTAGAAATGATTTTATATAAAATGCAAAAGTGCAATGATAAACACCATTTTAGCTCTTGTAAATTAATATTTTGTGAACCATTTTTATTTCGTCTTTCGTCTTTTTTATATAAAACATTGCCTGATTGGAAAATGTTTATTAATAACTTTTCCCTGATATATTGTCACCTTCAAAGCACATTCCTACATTATACACCATAGGTGGTGGTTATTTCTTATTTCTACTACTATTGTTCAGACGATTGATTTTCTGCACTTCAGGTTGATTAACAAGCATTTTTATTGGCTGAAAACATATCAGATAACCTTGATTTCCCCCCATCAAAAACGCCAATCAATCTACCAGGTTTCGTTGACGAAACATCGGTATAGATAAATTCATTATAGATGAACAGATCAGGACACACAGAAAATGACAGAATCTGACATGGACAAACTGTCAGAATTTCTCTGCCAAAACCTGAAGGAGTCACGGCCAATCATTACAAATACCACCTCAGGAACTATGCAAACGTATTTTTGTAATTTTTCATGAATGTGAAAGGAAAGGATGAAACAGATCTATAACCTAGTATTATTAGGAGAACTTAACGTAGTGGTGACAGGCACCTGGAATGTAATGATTACGGCTTTAAAAATTCAACAAGTAAACAATTTCAAAAAGTCATCAAATTAGACGAAACAAAACCATTGAGTAATGACAATCATGAATCCCTCTTACGAACCATCTGGTTCAACAACACCATACATTTCGGAATGCGGAGCATTACAGAAGATCACGAAAGGAAATGGGGTGTTGTGGTCGTGTGTAATGACTATGGAAATGACAATTATTTGCAATACAATGAACACTTAACCAAAACCAGACCAGGTGCCAACCCAAGAGATGTTAGGGCACTACCCCCACGAGTATGGTCTACTCCCGAAAACATCTCCTGCTGTCCCGTGGTCGCCTACACCCTGTACAAACAACACCGGCCAGTGAAATATTGCTTAGACGTTTTATATATCCGCCAACACCAACATGTCAAAATCCCGGAGGTGGTATAAAGGACAACCAGTCCGCGTAAACAAACTGGGAAAAATCATATCGACTATGGAGAAAAATGCAGGTATGCACAAATGTACAACATATTACTCTACTGTAAAGTAATATAGGCATTTAACCCATAATTTACATAAAAATAGGTCTAAAAATATTTGAAATTGGTCAATACATCGATTCAAATTCCACGATTCAGTCAGTTTGAAGCACAAGTTGGCAGTTGCCTGTAATGAATATAACTTTCAGGTCTGACGGGGCCAAAATCTAGATCGACTGCTACGCCGGCAGAACGACTAGCAGTACAGAAGTTGAATGACCATGGAGTACCCCCGAATCAAATAATGCAGGCAGATCTATCTAGATAATAGGGCTCCAGTACAGTTGACCTCTATACTTTATGTTTAAACAGCTATTACTTAACAAACCATACAATTAACAATAAGCTAGATTCTAGTCAAAACTAGCTGCAGACGATATTACTGACTTACCTCAGTATTAAGAATTATAAAATTCAATCACAATAAATTCAATCGATCTCATTTCATCACAATTTCGCACAAAATAGTCCAAAACACCGGACTTATCATCGCATTCTATTCTAGATTTCAGGTCATCCCAACATTTTTTTTTTCATTTCAGAATATTTTATTGTACTGATCTGATGTACAAAAGGAATTGGGCAACAGGCATAGCCTATATAAGCCCTCTCGTTACAAAACATAACAGTATATACATATCATATAAATGTTACTTTTACAGATGTTTCTTTAAGTATTAAAAGAAAAGATTATTTGTACTTTGAATTTGATTTGACAATACATATTTCAAATATCACAATTGTTGTGAGGGAGATTATTTTACAAAGCTATTTGAGAATCTAATAAAAACGTCTGGTGTCTCTAATGTAATTCTGAACCGTTTCCACAATATTTATATTCATATTTACGTCTCGTGATTGGAAACAATAATTAAATAAAAGTTTGGGTATTGAGTGGAATAGCATCACTCATCGCTGACAGAGAGTTAAGTGATATTAGTCTTTGGTTAGTATACAAAGGACAGTGCAGGAAAAAATGATCAAGATGTTCGAAGGGGAAGTCACATATACAAGCAGGGCTATCATTTAGATGTGTTTTAAATTACTTGCAGAATTTCTTAACTGACATAATGTTATGTTAATTTTTCTATCACCGTGATATTTACAAATGTCACTACATATTGGGTTAACATCCATATGGGATGAACGTAAACATTACTTTTTCAGAGCTCCAAGAGACAGTGGGTAACAGACAGGCTGGATTGTTCCATTCTGACATAAGTTTTGGAAAAAAATAGAGTTATATAAATGCGTTCTTGGTACTGGAATGTCAAATAACCTATTGTGTCGAAAGTTGTAATGTTCAATGTTATTAAAAAAGGGCGGTATCAAGTCTGAGACATGAGATGGAAAGTTGTTATTAAAGAATTTTAAAAAAATGCAATATTTTGATGTAAATGTCTTCTTTTACTAAGTGTAACAAAGCCAGTCTCTCTATATAAAACGTTATGGCTCGTTCCTCGTCTTAAACCAGAAATAATGCGTGCTGCTTCAAGTTGGATTGACTCTAAGACGTTGCACTCTCTCTGGGAACAGTTAGCCCATACAATATCAGCATATTCGAGGATTGGACGAACATATGATGTATATATTGTTTCAGTGGATTTTCTATCAATCTTAAATTTTAACATTCTAAGTATATTCAGTCTTTTATATGCTTTTTCATAAATACAATTTATATGAGTTGACCAGTTGGCTTTGCCATTGAAAATAAGACCAAGGTGTTTATGATCAATAACGTTATTAAAAACTGCATTATTAAAAAAATAGGTTAGAATGCAACGTCTCAGAGTCGACCCGCCTTGAGAGAAGTAGAACCTCCGTTTTATCCGGTTTGGAGATGATACCCCATTTATCAGCCCAGATAGAGATTTTACGTAAATCTTCATTAAGTATGTCAGCAGCTTCTTGTCTGTTTCCCTCTATCAATTCATATAAAGATGTGTCGTCAGCGAAAAGCTTGACATTAGAGATTAAATTTTCTCCGATATCATTTATGTACAGTAAAAATAAATATGGCCCTAAAATTGACCCCTGTGGTTCCCCCGCCTTTAACGTTTTCCAGTTAGATTTAAATCCATCAAAGACCACCCTCTGTCTCCTATCAATTAAATACTAGGCAAACCATTTCAAAATATTACCAACATCCAGAGCATTAACTCCTACTCCAGTTTGAACAACACCAAACAACACAAGGCATATCATATATCATATCCAACAACACATCAGCTGGTCGTGCAGGAAATGCACACATTCAGCAGGTTCCGCGTGCGATTGTGGCTTGGAGTTCACAATCAAGCAGCTCATCCACTGTTACGATGACGGATCAACGCCACCCCTGTCTTTTCAATGAACCAATATATGGTGGAACATTTCACATGAAAATAAACCATGCTGCACCAAAACGACTACGAGTGCTGTACTCTGACGAAAGTGATTAAAGAAGAAGAAACTTTCTTGTCCAGAATCCCCGACAATATGTATACACTTTGTTTGTAATTATTGATAGCTACATTGTTTCATGGCGCCTTAAAATAAATTTACGTGTTTTGAATATCAATGAGTTTATCACACACTTGTATATATTACTACGTGTGTGAAATGGGTGCATGTAAACAAATACACGCCAACCAGCACCCGTCAGTTGGGAAATAGTGGTAGAAACAATTTACATAACTCGTGTCGGTTGATAAACATGTTTATCTTACCCCCGTTAGTTAATTTTCAAACTTTAAAAAGACACCCGGTTAACTTCGTGTCTTTTTAAAGTTTGAAAATCAACTAACTCTAGTTAGATAAACTTGTAAACACTCGTTGTGTAAACTCTATATATGTGTCTTGTTTCATAACAGTTCAAAACCTACCTCCTCTGCAGTAAACTGTGAAACAAAGTACCACCCTACTAAGTTGACTTCAGCAAGATGTAGTACTTAAATAAGAACGCAACTGAATCGAAGTGGACTGCGATCAACCATTCAAGGAACCAAAGTTCACTGAAGTTCAAATATTTATAATGGTGATAGGATAGATTCATAGCACCAACTCGTTAATACTACTCTATATATAGATGTACATGAAGTGCACCTTCAATCTATTTATTGTGTTTTTCTTCTATTTCTTAAATAACATAATTACCTTAAAACCTGTAATTATCCACTATTGACTGAATTTTATATTTGTTACCAAAGAAGTAGCGGAAATTTAAATGAGCATGAAAGACTTTATATGTATAAATGTTTCTGAACTTGGATCTTTCTCGTAAGAGATACATGTCGAAGATAGCTATTGACATTATCTTTTAACTTCAATAAATGACAGAACCTATAATAATAATAATAATAATATAATACACATCATTTATATAGCGCCCTATATAATTTGTAATATTACTTTAAGGCGCTGTACAACATATGGATAATAGTAATGGTTATAATTGTGAAAACAAACAACAAAGGCTTGCAATCACTTTCATACATTTAACAAGCAATGTGCACATAATTGACCAAATAAAAGGGTGGTATTTACATGACGTCTTTGCAAAGATTCTAAAATGCAGACGTGAAGAGGTGAGTTTTTATGTCCCTCTTGAACTTGGCCAGGGTATTTGACTTCCTAATAGCAGATGGTAAGCTATTCCACAACGTAGCCGAAACCCTCCCAAAGCATCTGTTTCCGTAGGTCACAGTACGAGATTTTGGGACACACAACAAAGATTCTGACTCCGACCGCAGTGATCTTGACGGCTGATACAGGGTAACAAGTTCCTGTAGGTACTGAGGAGCTGTTCCATTCAGTGCCTTGTATGTGTATACCAGAATTTTGTACTGCGACCTGTNATTGCAAAAACCCAAATTATCATGAAAGATTTAACATGTATAAATGTTTCTGAGCGTGGAACTTTCTTGTAAGATGTACACGTCGAAGATAGCTATTGACATTATCTTTAAACTTTAATAAATGACAGGACCTATGAGGCAACATCAAAACTGTGAGATATAATGACATATTGTGTGAACACATTGGTTCTCGACACTTACCTATGGTTGGAGGAATCAGAGGACACAACGGAAGCTTCGTTTCCGGTTCTGTATTCGTCCAAATCCAACTGATTTGTCTGCCTTTGGTAGAACCTCCACGTAATCTCTGAACCGAGCATAGTCCAAGAAGAGATCCCATCATAGCACATTTTGTGGGGTTAAATGTCAAAAGTTCAATAGTCACCACGACAAGAAGGGCGAAGAAAAGATTACGGATGTTGATAACATCTCTAGTCTTTGTTATGATATATGAACAAGTGACATATCGCATTGTCACAAGCACTGAAGGGTACAGTTCAAACTTGGCACCAATATCACGTTAATCTGTAAACATTTTTGAATTATGCGTATCTACGTCTATCGACTATTTTTACACGCATGTTGAATACCTATCCTGTGCTTAAAACACCGCAATCATTCGTTTCCACAAAAATCTAGGAAATGTATTCGTGAGATAATACTTACAGGCACACACTTTGGTTGGCGTCGCGCTTTCGCCTAAGTTCACTGGCTCTATGTGTTTGATGAATGATAAAACTTGAGCCCCAAGAGCAACAATTAAACAGTGATAATTGATAAATTTGAATAACGACTGAAACGACGGCGGCATTGTTGTCAGTGTAATTTGCATCAGGTAATACTTAAAGGCCATGACCACTTCTGTACCCTACACCGTATGAGCCGAGACTCTCATATCAGCGCGAGGGGCCGGGGCATGACGGGACCGCCTTGCACCATAACCATCTTGAAGCGTAAAGGTAATTTCTATATATGTGTGGCATATATTGTTTCACTATAACAAACACTTTCCTTCACTAAGAACGACGGTGTAAACACATAAGCATGTTTTCCTTTATCTCTTTTTTATCTTATTTTTTTAAAGTGGCAACTTCATTTTGCAATTGAGCACTACATAAAAACGACAATAATCTGATCCATGGCAATAATGCACTAAAATATTTCAAAACCCAAACATTTCTTTAATGTCATCTTACAAGACGAAAATAATTCCATTTACCGCTGTGAAGTTGGAAAAACTAGCTTACTCTCTATACCAGAGGATGAAAATATTCAACAAGGAATGTTATTACGATATCATAAAAGTATAGTACTAATGAATCTGGACTGCAATTAGGTGACTTTGTATTACAAAATGCCTCAAGGCAGCCCGCATGGTTCCTTTGCATAATCATATAACTGACGCACGGTGCAGTATACTTGGCCGCATATTTATTGCCACAGTATATAGGTGTATACGTTCATCTTTAAAGAAACATAGTTGTTAGATTTTGCTGGTAGATGTTATAGTCTCCGAAGTGGCACGGCTCACAAGATACACACTGAATATTCATTTGGAATTAACCAAATCTCATCTATTTCTTGAAATTCATGTAATCAAGACATTCTACACACCCCCATTCTGTCTCAATAGTGTTTTGGACCAATCTGGATTTCCAACTTTTTTGGTCTCTAGCATTAACGATAGGTTTAGAGGGACAAAACAGCTGTATGGTGCAGTGTTGTTCATTTTTGGTTTACTGTATATTACCATATTTTAAATGTGCAATATTATATGAGTGTGTTATGTCCATCATCAGAATGTACGCCATCAATCTATTTAAGAACGTATTATTTAGTCCTTCGTCTAGTCCTTTGGGGTTATGAACAATCAATGTAAAACGTAAAAGTTATTATCAACTGAATCTTAATATTTTAATATGTACTTATTTTTGCTGTAACGTTTTGAAATATGGTAGTATTCATCACATGCGACATACACTTGCCACACTACTTCCTGTAGTAATGTCAACAACTTGCTTACTTTCATGTGTTAAGTAGCGTTGTTTGGGAAATGTTAGCTCAAAATTGGGTGATCAAATGTTTACTAATGACGATACTATGTGCTGAAGTTTGGTGCTTTGCGATACATGTAATGATTAAGTTGCTGCGTCAGTCCATTCTGTCACAGATGTTGTGTCCTTTGTAGTTTATACTGTTTTATACCAAAATAGATCAATATCACAACAATAGAGGAGATCAACTTACGCCCCATTGTTTCTTCTGCTTCAGACACTTGGAACTCAACTGTGATGTATCTCACTTTTTTCTCTAAAGAGGTCAATAGACTTAAACGAGGACACTTGAGTATGTGAGGGAAACACGATATTTGATTTTATTGATATGTCATAAAAATTAGTCAGTAATGAAGATGACGTTTCAGAAGAACAATGCTTGAACAAGATCTATTATACATTTATGCATAAAATATTGCCCCTGAGTTACATGCACAGAAATATATTTTTGCCGCTGTTTGTGCAACTGCATGACCCATGTAAGTACATATATGTATTGAAACATCAGGGTTTATTCTGTTAAGAATGTCGTAGTTTTCAACGATACCGAATTGTTTTACAGTACTATGTTTGTCCTCTTATATAATCGAACCTGTTGAAGCAGTTCATTGCATAACAGATGTCGTTTAGTCAACACCAACAATACAAATAAACATCAGTAAATCACATAAGGTATTGATTTTTGAATAATTCCACCTTGATATAATACAAGTACTGCTCTGTTAACGTAATGGTACCCCAACTAAAAGTCAAAATGTCCTCAATAAACCATGCCTGATACAGAATTCCGAGAGTAGGAAACCAGGTGTGGTCTGGTGTATGTTACAACTCCGAGATCAAAACACAAGTTTCACTCGACTGTCACAGTTTCATTTAGGATTCCAAAGAAATCAATTATTAGAAAAGTCCCTAAATGCGAGGTGCACTTATTTCTAAACATGGATTTATACCTTTTCTTATTAACAATTTCAAAACAATAAAGCTATAAATAATTCAATAAATCATTTACGTATTGACATGCTTCAGAGTCTATTGTTTATCATCTGTCGAATTTAGAAATCAAATGGCGATTAAAAAATGAATTTCGGACCCTAAATAAGTAATTGAGTTTTTAATCAAGGTAATTTATGTCGAGTTATTACTTTTACCAGCCATACAAAACCTCCGCACAACCTGCACTTAGACAGCTGGCACGATGGATGTAGCTGTTGGTCCTTAACGATTCTTGTATCATCACACGATAAGGCAGATATAATTCTTTCCAAATGTATCCAGGCTAAACAAGAAAAATAGGACAACTACTGATAACGTCAATATTAATAAAAATGAGAAATTGTGAAATAAAGACATTGGAATCACGTGCTTGTTGTAAAAAGAAAATATCGGCATCACGTGACAAATGTTTGCAGACACATAAGGGCTGGTTTATTGAATCACGACAGCCAACATCAGTAAACAACAAGCCATACATAGTTATTACATGTGAAAGGCAAAATTACTTCTGGGCGAATACAGATTTTACCGGTGAATGGTGAATATTGGACTCGGCAGGAGTTTCCTGGTAAAACGTTATTCGATTATCTAGGTCATCATGCATAATTACGGCTTGTTGACACTGAGGTAAACACAAACACGAACTTCCTTTACGTTAACATGGTAGAGTAGATACAATCAACATGTTTGTATTTTCCTGTGGAATATATATATATATAACCCCAGTTTCAAAAATGTTGGCAAAATAATTAACGGAGGCCGCAGTTAAACATTTTCTCTAATGCTTCCGAATCCCGAGTCATATATAAATATTGTCTAATCTACAATAACACATGTCCAAATGTCAATTTTTCCTAAACATTGATTGAAATTGCAGTTTGGTTTGGTTTGTTTGTTTGTGTTTACGTCCTATTATCAGCTATGGTCATTTAAGGATGCCAGGTTTTGGTGGTGGAGGAAAGCCGGAGTTCCTGGAGAAAAAAACACCGACCTACGACCAGTACCTGGCGACTGCCCCATGCAGGCCTCGAACCCGCGACCTAGTGGTTGAGGGCTAATGGTAGCAGAATGTCGTACACTTTAACCACATGGCGAACCGTGGTCCCCGAAACTGCAGAAAATTAGGAAATCCGGTATAAGAAATGAAAGCATCAAGTAAAGATTAAAATGATATCATTTTATTGTAAGTATTTGTAAAAACTTGTACATATTAAAACCCCCTTATTCCCTCAGAGGAATGTATTGTTTTATATAGAAAAACTCTCTCCAATGCTTGATTAAATACAAACTGTTTATTGGAACTAAAAATCTACACGGACAAAGAAGAGGATAAACTGAATCCTTCCTTGGTTAATTGTAATGTAAATGTTGATGATAAATAATAATAACTCTCTACAGGGCAAAAAAGAGGACAAGATGAAAGAGAGATATCGACATGAACTCAAAATTGAAAAGCACAAATATCTGTAACATTCTGTTCTGGTTGTAAGGTAAGCAGCTGGACCAGTGAAACTTCAATGATAATGATGGACCGTGCTCAATGGAAGAGATGGGGCAGAAAACTGTAATTATGTCGGCATAAAAGCACATCGATCATATCACCTTACGATCTTTCAGCTCAACACTTTATGCGATATAGCAAGGAATATAGACTTTGTTTAGATGTTTGGTAGGAGAAGATCAATCAGTGTAAAAATGTTAATAATTGCCAATGAAAATGTTAAAGGTACTTTTCTTGGTATTTTATTCAAGTTGGAAAACAATCAACTTTTAACAAAAAAAAAAAATGGAAAGAACGCACGAGGTGTAGGATTATAGGTAAACAAATAGATTATGATTATGTATAGTTGATAGTGTGTCAGTTTTGTTTGACCACATATATATGTTTTTCTGTGTCTTTTCCTTTTGTCTATCAATGCTTCTTTCTCCTTTCTTCTTTAGTGTCAGTGTCATTATAGTTACTATCCTGGCATGGGGCCCTCTCATGTCTTCTCCCGTTGTCTTAGGCAGTGTCATATATATGTTGAGTGAGTATAAGCTGTGAGTATAAGCTGTGTATACAGCTGACTTGTTGAGGGTATAAAAATAATATCAGCAAATTGTCAAGGTTTAGGAGATAGAAATAAAAGAAAAGATGTATTTTCTTACTTGAAAAATAAAAACTATAATATCTTCTGTTTACAGGATACACATTTCACTCATGATATTGAAAATATAGTTCCAGCAGAATGGGGTTATGAATGCTATTTTAATTCATTTATATCAAATGCAAGGGGGTAGCAATCTTTTTAATAACAATTTTGAAGTAAAGGTAATGCAGGAAAGAAGGGATTTGATTGGGAATTTTCAGGCTCTTGATTTGAAGATAGAAGGTAGAAAAGTAACTTTAATAACATTATATGGCCCTAATTCAGACAATCCAGCTTTTTATGAAAATTTAACAGATACCATTAATGCATTTGGCAATAAATCTTATATGATATGTGGTGATTTTAATTTAATTTTGAACCCTAAATTGGACTATGATAAAAGCTATAAACATATAAACAACCCAAAAGCTAGAGATAAAGTAATTGAACTTATAGAAGAGATGGGAATGGTTGATTTATACAGAGAACAACATCCGGAGCACAAAAGATACACTTGGAGAAGTAACCCTGTTAAACAAGCTCGTTTAGACTTCTTTCTTATTTCAGACAGCTTATTATCAAGTATTCATTATTCAAATATAGAGCCAGGCTATAGAACTGGTCATTCGCTTCCTATGATTGCTTTAAGATTTAATGAATTTAAGAAAGGTAAAAGATTATGGAAGTTTAATAATTCACTCTTGTATGATTTAGATTACCTAGAACTTATTAATAAACTAATTTTAGATTTTAAAGACAATATGCTCTTCCAATGTATCTTTTAGAAAACATCAATAATATTCCTGATTCTGATATACAATTCACAATAAACGATCAACTTTTTTCAGAAACACTTTTAATTGAAATTCGAGGCAAAACCATTTCCCAAGTAAAAACAACAGAATTCAAATGAAAACGTAAACTAGAAGTTAGTAGTGATGTTGATATAGATAAACTGAACGAAAAAACCCAGGATATACAAAATATCAGATTACATAAATTAAAAGGTAATATAACTCGATCTAGAGCTAAATGGGTGAAAAGCCAACAATTTTTTTTTTAACCTAGAAAACAGAAATTACACCTCGAAGTTAATACCGATGACAGAGAAAGACGATGGGGATAAAATAACAAAGCAGGTAGAAATTCTTGATGAGGTAAGAAATTTTAATGAAAAATTATATACAATTGATAATGATATAGAAGTTGTTCATATAGATGATTTTTTAAAAGATATTGATATTCCAAAATTATGTAATATAGAATCTAACAAACTAGAAGGTATAATTACTCTTAATGAAGCTTCAAATACTTAAAAACTATGAAAAAAATTAAAAGCCCAGGCTCTGATGGGTATACAGTAGAATTTTTTAAATGCTTTTGGAAACAACTAGGCACTTTTATAGTAAAATCAATTAATTTTGGGTTCAATCAGGGTGAATTATCAATCACACAAAGACAGGGCATAATTACATGTATACCTAAGGGAGATAAGCCTCGACAATATCTTAAAAATTGGAGACCAATTTCTTTACTTAAAATTATTTATAAAATTGCATCAGGTTCAATAGCTAGCAGAACAAAAACAGTTTTAAATAAAATAATTAATACAGATCAAACAGGATTTATTGCAGGGCGCTATATTGGGGAAAAAACTCGAATTGTATACGATATCATGCAATATGCAGAAGACAGGAATATACCTGGAATGTTGTTAATCATTGATTTTTACTCTGTTTCTTGGAAGTTTATTGATGAAGTTCTGGATTATTTTAATTAAGATATAAAAAGTGGGTCAAAATTCTACAAAAAAAGTCAAGTTCAGCTATTATTCAAGGGGGAAATTTGTCTCCATTTTTCGAAATTGAAAGAGGCTGTAGGCAGGGGGGCCCCATCGCACCATATATATTTATAATGTGTGCTGAAATTTTAGCTATTGGAATAAGGAACAATAAAAATATAAAAGGTATTGATATTGATAATAGTCCTATTTTACTGTCTCAATATGCGGATGACACTTCACTGATTTTAGATGGAACAGAGAGATCACTTAAAGAATCAATTGATGAACTAAAAACTTTTGCAAAAATATCTGGATTAAAAATAAGTGTAACTAAAACACAGGCTATTTGGATTGGGAGTAACAAATATAATGATGAAGTTGTGTACCCTGAATTGAATATACAGTGGGGAAATCAAAAATTTGTACTTTAAGGGATTGAGTTTCATGTTGACCTACACCGAATACCTAAACTGAATTATGATAAAAAAAACTAGTTAAGATAAAGGCCCTTATTAGAACTTGGGAAAGAAGAATTTTGACACCAATAGGTATAATCCATATTATAAAGGCACTATTAATTTCTCAGTTTAATCATCTCTTTATCTCTTTACCAAACCCAGATGAGAATTTCCTGAAAAAGTTAAACACAGAACTGTACCTTTTTTTATGGAAAAGTAAAATAGATAAAGTGAAAAGAGATATAACTGTTAAAAAATACATTGACGGAGGTCTAAAAATGTTACATGTAAAGTCTTTCATTGAATCTCTAAAGTTAACGTGGTTAAGGAGACTCTATACAAGTTCAAATAAATGGCAAATTATTCTAAGAACTTCTGTTGATGATCATATTTTGGCTAACTGTGGAACTGAGTATTTTTCAATATGTCACAATAACTGTAAGAATTTATTTTGGAAAGATGTTTTTGAAGCATGGATAAACTTATCAAATAAACACTATTCATATCAATCTCCAGATAAATTGGCCAAAACACCAATATGGTATACTAATGTAATTAAAATAGATAACCAGAGTATTTTTTATCGGGATTGGTACAATAAAGGAATTATTATTATCAGCGATTTAATCAATACAGACACTAATTTGTATTACTCTTTTCAGGAATTTCAACAGGTCTTTGGTATAAATACAAACTTTCTTAATTACCAAGGACTTATTTCAGCTATTCGAAGACATAAACAGAAACAAGATTTACCATGTCCTATCAATCCTTTCATACCAATTAATCTAGAAATACTTTTCCGCAGGAAAAAAGGGACACAAGATTTTTATTATTTACTCAATAAAAATAATACAATATCCACTGGAAGAAAAAAATGGGATGGTGTTTTTAATTTTGATCATGAAACATGGAAGAAAATATGTAAAATGCCTTTTCATATAACCAAAAACTCAAAATTACAGTGGCTTCAATACAGAATCAATCAACACATTTTGACAACAAACTCATTCTTATTTAAGGCAGGAATAGCTGATAGTCCTTATTGTAACTCATGTAAAACTGATATTGAAACAATAGAACATACCCTATGGGAATGTGATAAGGTGCAGGTTATGTTACAAAATTTTGAGTTTTTATTAGATGCCTTAATGATCCCTTTTGCTTACAATAAGGATACTTTTATCTTTGGATTATATAATCAAGATGGAATAAGAACACCAATAGACAGTACAATTATTTTGATTATGAAACAGTACATTTATTCAGCAAGATGCACAAACCAAATTATCTATAAATGGTCTTAAAAAAGCAATCAAGGACAACTATATTACACAAACATATATTGCAACAGGTAAAGATGACAAATATAATAACACCTTTAAAAATAATTGGAAAAAAAGGCAAAAGTTACTTAATATCTCCTGAATCTTCAATTTGCTGAACTTTATTATCTCCTGAATCTTCAATTTGCTGAACTTTATATTAAGAATACTGTTTACAGTTATAATATGTTATATTATTGGACATTAGTATATGAGTTGTTTTGTATCCATTTTTCCTATCTATAAGACATCAAAATATTTTGTTTAGCTATTACTATACATATATTGACATGTTTTGTCCTTGTCTTATTTTCATCCTCTGCTTCATACAAATGCAATGCAAATGTAAACATTGGAAAAATGTATCAAAATAACAATCGATAATTGTGTGTGTGAAGGTAGAAGTGAGATTAGTGTGTGTGAGATTTTCAGCTATTACAAATGTACTTTGCATTGTAAAAAAAAAAATATTCTGAAAAATAAAACAAATACAAAAAAAAAAAAATTGACAAAATTGTTTGTTAAGATTTCAAAAAAACCAAAAAAAACATGCATATAAAAGCCATTGAACTTAGCAATACTGCTTCTAGTGTTTAAACTATAGTAAATATAAACCAATATGACAGATACATGGCCGAGAAACAAAAATTGTGTTTTCTTAAATCACAAAACTATCCGGCAGAGAAGACTTGAAGAAATATATCTTTTGCTTTACTCAAAATCCATATAATTATATGGTGTATCCGGTAACGCATAGTGGAAACAAACGTGAGATAAACAAGAAATTAGACTGCGTATTAAAATGTTTGACCTACGCATTGAATGATAAATTGTCAGAGACTATCATTAAAGACAGATAATAATCATTCAAAGAAGCGTCTAAATGTCAATCTCATAGATATGGGGCATGGCCAACTGAATGTTCTATACATTAATTTACAAGAACGCTCTCGAATTCCAGTGAACATGTACTTGAAAATATGAATGGTTTGTCTAAAAGTCATAGCTATGCAGTTGTTTGTGAAAAATGTTCTGTTTTTATATTCGACAGAAACTACGTTACGCCAGCGATAACATATTCACAAACAACAAACAAGTATAAATGAAGAGGTGAACGAACATATCCACTGTGGAACTAAGGATAAATTCAACGTTATTCCTATACCGAATGTGTTCTTCTAATGTTATGAAAAGGTTATTTTCGTAAATCCTCAGCGTTTGTACACATGGTGACATTGGATGAACCAAAAAACCACTGGTGAATGTTGTTATACACTCTATGATAGCGTGTATTCACATCTGGCAAGTGCATTCGGTCACAAAGTTCGCAGAACGGGTCAATTATGTTCAAATTAGCTTGGTAATATTTTCTCCATTGGAAATATCGTGAATATAATGTATCATTTTTACTAAGATAATTTAAAAAATGCCCTAACTCATCGATATGATCGTAATTACTTGTATCTATAAATGATCCCGGAGGTAAATATAACGAGTGTATGCCACCAAATCCACGCGTAATGGGGACGGTGTCAAGAGTTTTTGTGTAGAAATTAAAACTCTTTTCGGTAATGTAATCCCTACATAGGGAGTTTTCAAAGGAAAGGTAGAACCTGTAGTTCCGACTTAACAATGACAAACATTGGGAGTTGTCCTCCTTAGAACACTTAATGGTACCACAACGACCAAATACATCCACAGACTGCGTTTTGTTTAGAATTGCTACGTAATCTTCTCGTCTGCTCTGAGCATGGCAACGGGACACAAACCAGGCGGTGGAACTAGCATGTCCCTTTGGCTTTAGAGACTTTGCCGAGTCAACTACAGACCTGTATTTGAAGGTTATATTAGGAGAGCGCAATAACGAGTTAAACTTGCTTTCAAAATGTCCGTACCTACACTGTATATCTGAATCCCTACGATATGTCATTGTCCAATTGAAAAGTCCTTTCCACTTCCGGATATGTCGGTGATGCAGTGGAGGCGGTTCTTTACCATAGAGAACCCAGATTTGTCCTCGTCTTTTCTTCTCTGGATATGCGCCGAGCGTTTGACTGAAAAATATTACAACGTCTTTATCATAATAATCTTGACCTTTTCCAGCCGACATCGAACAATTTCTGGGACATCGCTTAAAAACTTCGGAAACATTTTTGAACCAACGTGGCGGGTTATAAAAGTGCATGTGTATTTGTCGGGATGACGGCATGCTGATCTGTGGTTCTGGTACAGTGTTAGATAATTTGTAAGGTGTACGATAAGCTGACACCTTCCTTCTGTTGTGTATCTGGATACCATTCTTCGTAGACGTGTAAACGTATAAAGCATAGAGTATCGAGGTCACCAGCAATGCGGCAGCTAAACCACGTCTGGAAGACAAGAACAATGATGAATAGCATTTGATCAAACAATCAATTAAAAAGATGATTGGCTAGATAAAAATGCTTTTAATAAGAACTAAATAGGTATAAAAATTGTGTTTACGAAACGCTCTTTTAACAGGGATATCGAACCATTAAATTATTCTAACATCAATTCAAGTGTCCCAACATTATATATAAACGTTGATTGCGTTGTTGACCTGACGTCATTCATAACGATATCATGTCTCAATTGTTTCAATTGAATTTTAACCAAATTCAGCAGCTGACATCACAGGTTTCAGACATACTGGCTGCTGAAAACCTTTTTCATTCAAGATTCTGCAGATTTTTAGGTGGGCGGGTTTTTTGTTTTTGTAAACAAGGTTCTAGGAAAAAGGAGAAGAAAATAGGAAGAGAGAAGATAATAATACAGAAAAATGTAATGCATTGAATACAGCATATTATATACAGCAATTGAATTCCTATAATTTATTGTATCGTCGGATGTCGACGGTAACAAGTAGATATTAAAATTGTCTCTGTGTAAAAGTGAAAAAAATAATTTAATAAAATGTCGAATATAGGAACAAATTGTATACACGTAGATGTTTATAAAAGCCTATTTAAAGTTAAGCGGAACACTTTTACGACGTTGAAAAAGGTGTGAAATAGAAAACGAATATAACGGCTTCAACGTGAAAGGACAGAATGCTAATTGTTAGAAGATATTGGAAGATTACAACATCAATTAGAAGGTAAGAAGCTATTATGAAGCACTTCTATGTCTAGAGGCAATCAATGGTCAGGAGGTCAACGTTCGAGAACACGGTGAGTAGGGTCCAGTTCTTGTCGACGTACTTATTTTAATGCAGTCAAAAAATTTGTGATTATGCATTTTTTGCTGATTAGATCATTGATGATTTGGCTCCAATATATATAAATCAAATAAACGCAATCAGAATTAAGGGCAATATTTAAAACAAAATTATGAGCGCTGAAATAAGATTGAATGCAATGGACGTACGTATACAGTAACTAGACAATTAGAAAGAAGTTTAAAATTGTTTGAGCTTACTGATGCCGAGTCAGTGGAAGGTTTTATTTTGAATTGCTGCCTATGATCGTTTTTTAAGCAGATACACCGAAATTCCATTCAATGTATAACCACCATTCTGTTGTAGCATTATCGATAAAACTTTAACGTTGTTTTAAATTTGTCATGTTTTACTTTCAAAAGCTATTATTATGAATTGAAATGATTAAAAACATACTAATCGTAAGACATATAAGAGGTAATATGACTGCCTTTTGATATGCTTTAAATATGGGTGCTAATTTATTTTTGTTGTTTTATATGACGGGAATAACCTTTAAATATAGGGGTCATAGAGTTATACCAGTACGTATACAGTCAACAAACACGAACACATCTTTAGGTTATATTTTATATGACACAACGAACAGCATAAACAGTCTGACAGATTATCTTGAAAGCAGATACATTGACCTGCAAGTATCAAAGGACTAGTCTTTGTACATTTTTTTACTTTTGTTATATTAGGCGTCCTTTAACTTTTTATATATGTTTCGCTAGTTGTTTGGATTTAAAGTTTAGACCGTCTTTGCTAACAGAACAATTTACTTACAATGTTTTGTATCTTTCAAAATGTGTAATAGCAACGAGAAACAGCCAAAATCTTTCTGAAATGTTTGGTTTTGGTGAAATAAAGTACATAAAGTTGTCAGTGTAAAATACTAATAGAATCCATCCCTGAATGTGAAGTATGGATAAGGTTATTCAAACCGAAGGGATAAAATATTGACGTCACGAACAATAGCATGACCCTGAAAGGTAACTATAATTCCTACGCCGGTCTGCGCATGTAAGCGATCTAGACCCGTGGGTCGGATAGAATTTTTCAGCACAGCCGGAAATGCGGATATCTCGGTCTAGTATGCAAGAAATGTATATATTATCTTTTTGACGTCAATGTTCGGCTTCCCATTCTTGTTTTTTTTAAGTATAACATATGACATAAATATCGTTTAAAGTTAAAATAGAATTACGCAGATTGTATTATCCTTTATGAATGAAAAAAAAATGTTCTTATATGTATTACAAAAATGAAGCAAACCGCTTGAATTTATTGTAGTTGTGTTAAAAAAATCCCAGGTTATATTGAAACAACAGATAAAAGGTGTGGTTCAGAAATGAATCCTTTAAGCTATGGTCATGTTTTATTTCTAATTCATAGTAACATATTTTGGCAGTGGTACGGGGATCTATACACGAAAATTAAGGTTTGATGTATTTCGCTTTCTTAATATAATAATAATATTCAATATTTATATAGCGCCCTTTATAATTTGTAAAACTACTCTCAAGCGCTTTACAACATATGGTGAAACAAAAACAAAGGCTTACAATTACATTTAAGCAAGCAATGTGCACATAATTGAACAAATAAAGAGTGATATTTAATTGACGTCTTTGCAGAGACCCTAAAATGCAGATGTGAAGAGGTGAGTTTTGATGTCCCTCTTGAATTTTGCCAGAGTATTTGACTTTCTAATAGCAAATGGTATTCCACAACGTGGCCGAAATCCTCCCAAAGCACCGGTTTCCATAGGCTACAGTACGAGATTTTGGGACACACAACAATGATTCTGACTCCGACCGCAGTGATCGTGACGGTTGATACAGAATAACAAGCTCCTGTAGGTACTGAGGAGCTGTTCCATTCAGTTACTTGTATGTGTACACCAAAACGTTGTATTGCGACCTGTATCGTACATCACAGGTAACCAATGCAATGAATATAGCATAGGTGTGATGTGCTCTCTCTTTCGAGTACGAGTAACCAGCCGTGCTGCAGTGTTCTGGACACTCTGCAGACGACTATAAGCACTTTGCAATACTTTTTTGATTGGTTCATTGTTACATAATACGTACAGTTGGGAGCAAACTTAACTTGGAAGCCTAGTGCACTGGCGTTTATAAGAAAAGTGAACCCCAGTTCATAAGTTTGTGCACCGGAGTTAACACTGAAGTGAACTGGAGTTCACATCAACGTGCACTGGAGATAACTACAGTTCACAAGATAATTTTATTTATCATATTATGTCTTGCCGTTTCATCAGTTAAATACATACTATGATTTTTCTCTCCTCCCGTTTGCTCAATAATTAATCAATAAATAAAATATTAGATGTAATCTATCCATATACTTAAAATAATGTTTGCAGTATCCTTTTATGAAAAAAGCATTACAACTATAGAAGCGTGATGACCTATTATATTATTACCAAATGCACCGACTTTGATCCACGGTACATGTATATACATGTATTGGTGGTTTAAAGTTTATAATACTTTGCCTTACAGACATAATCACCATTAAAATTCCTTTATAGTTAAAACAGTATTACGTCAACATAGAATATATAAAACTATCGTTCTATTATTTAATACATGATAGTGAATCATACGTCTTTTTTCTGTATATTCCTTTTGAACAAAAATGGAGAGCTCATGTAGATTAATATATGAACTGTGAATAAGAACAAATGTCATGTACTAAATATATGTATTGTATCATTCATGATTGGTAACATTGTACGTGTACTGTGGTTGCAGGATTACAGATATGATTTCGAACAAAATATTTATTAACCTTCTAGTTCTTTAATTGTAACACGTGTGCCCTGTGCCTATTATGGGCCACTGAGAGTACAAGTATAAAAGGTGCTATCATGGTTCAGTGACCAGTTCATTGATGATAGGGGTTGTTATCTGTCGACTATTTATGTAACACCCAGTTTGTAAACAATTTGAGGGATAAGGTAGTGTGAAACACAATTGTAGAGTCAAAGTCACTGTTTTGAAATAAAATTTGCCCGACGATGTCATTTCCTGACAAAAGGACAGCCACAGTATCTTACCTGTAACAATATTCATGATTTACCTGTGGTCCTACTGGACAGACAAATTGGGCTGGATTAATTGACAGGATCAATTGCCTTTTCATTTCATCAGATTTTATTGACTTTATATATGTCAATTGGATTGGACATCAGGCTAGGCCTATTTAAGTCCTTTCCAAACTTATTTATAAACATTACATATATTCTGTCATAACAATCCAATTAAACAGTGCAGGGGAGATTATTCCAATTTAGCTTGTGAAATGAACATTTTCAACTTTGCTTTAATCATTTTCTGTTTATGTTTTAGATATTAATAATTAGATAAATCATGTATATTTATTGACAACCCATTCTACATAACATCCAACGGATACAAGCCCAAAAGTCCTTGTGTAGAAACACATTGGCCATCCACCCACTGGATATATAGGATAAGTTACCAAAAAATAAACATTTTGTAAAATTTCAGAATATGATATGAATTCATATAGGAAAATGAAGTTATTATTATATATTATTGGAGTTGATTCTCTTAAAATTTATTTAACAAGGCACTATAGAATATTCATGTAACTATGAAATAGTTAGAACTGGTTATAAAATAGTACACTCATCAATTCCATCCAGTCCAGCCGAATACCAGAGATGTTGTGAAGATAGATATACACCAGTATCAATACTTATTAGCAGAGTGATCATAGAGAGAAGTATCATCTGCGAAAAGTTTAATTTTACTTGTTACACATTCTTTTATATCATTAATATAGATTAAGAAAAGAAATGGACCAAGGACCGAGCCTTGGGGTACACCGGCTTTGACATGCTTAAAAGTTGAATAAAACCCCTCTGTTGATACTCTCTGCTTTCTATCAGAAAGATAATTACTAAACCATTGTAATATTTCCCCTTTATGCCATACGATTCCAATTTAAAAAGTAAACCCTCATGCCAAACTCTATCAAACGCCTTACTTACATCACAAAATACAAATCTGATTTCATTATTTTGATCCAAGTTATTTACAATAGTGTCATATATAGATAATAACTGGTTTACAGTCGAGTCTCTTGGTAAGAAGCCTGATTGGTGTTTCGTTATGATATCACATTTAAAGCATGATGTAGTAGATATTGGCCTATGATTAGAGACATCATTCTGAGCACCTTTACCTTTGTATATTGCATTAATATTAGCTGTTTTCCAAGAAAGAGGTATAATACCAGATTCAATAGTCTTATTACAAAGTAAAGTTAGAGGACATTATCTTGGGTATCATGCCATCTGGGCCAGGAGGTTTTTTATCATTAAATAAACACAGTTGATCGTTAATGTCCTCTTCAGATATGATGATATTGTTTAGAAGGAAGGGAAAAGTATTTTCATGGGGGGTAAGGGGTTCAAGATTTTCAGAAGAAGTTGATATTGAGCTGAAGTAGTTATTTAGACATTCTGCTTTTTCATATGGATGATGTATTAAGTTATTATTATCAGAAAGAGGAGAAAGACAATTTGATACACTATTTGAATTCATGACAGATCTAGCAATTTTCCACCACTTATTAGGAGGCAGTGATTGGTCACTAAGCGATTGCTGTAATTTTTCGAAATAAGTGTTTTTAGCTTCTCTAACAAGGTCTACTAATTCATTTCTAGCCTTTCTGAAATTTTCCCAATTAATTGCAGTGTTGTTATTTACAGCTTTTTTATGTAATCTATTTCTCTGTCTAATTTTTTGCCTTATAAAATCCCTCATCCAAGGTTTATCATTAGGGCGAACAGTTATAATTTTGGATGGTATACATTCTTCTATTTGATTATTAATAGAATCTGTTAAAAAGTTATTAAACTCATTCGAGTCAAGTGTATTTATTAGTATTTCCCAATTTATTTCATTTAGAGCTCTATTCATTTTATCAAAATCTGCATTGTCATAGTTAAGTATTGTTTTCTGGTAGGATTTTTGCTTAAATACAGAATTTGAACAGGTAAAATGAATAACAGAATGGTCACTGCATATTGGTGTGTTCACTGTATTATGTTTTATAAGATTAATATTATTAGTGAATAACATATCAATAGCAGTGGCAGTAGTTTGTGTTAACCTGATAGGTTTATTCATTAGATTTGTAAAGTTATATTTTACCATTAGTCTATTAAAATGGTGGTTACTATTAGAAAGTTAAATACCCTGGCAAAATTCAAGATAGACATCAAAACTCACCTCTTCATGTTTTGGCTCTTTGCAAAGACGTTATGTAAACACCACCCTTTGTTTATTCATTTATGTGCACATTGCTATGATTATTTGATTGCTTAATGTATAAAAGTGATAGTAAGCCTTTGTTTTTGTTCCACAATTATAACTAATTATATATAAAACTATTATCCATATGGTGTAAAGCGCTTTAGAGTAATTTTACAAATTATATAGGGCGCTATATAAATGTTGTATATTATTTATCATTATTATTATTATTATTATTATTATTATTAGAGAAATAACACATATCCTACACATCTTTTGATGGCAATATCTGTATTTATCTATTTATCTATTATTCATATACTTTTAATTCCACTAAATATCCTTAAACATAGAGACGTTTTCAAAAGTCAATTTCGCGAGATATACCGTATACAAAATAATTTGCAAGTCATATCTAACAAAGGACACATTTCTTTGGCCAAAGGAACAAAGGACACGAATTTGTACACAACATGAACTTACTACAAAGCAGATGTGACATTATTGTTCTGGAAGGGTACATACATTTTTGTAACCGGTTACTCGACCAATTTGGTAGTCAAACAAGCAAATACGTGGAATGTATATCCCCCGCTTGCAGGACATATTGTAGGTTAACATTATTGAGGTTAGGTTTAAACATGTGAGTATCGTGCTGTTGAGACATAATGTATAGCTTAAAAGTTAAAAGCCCTATACCTCGATGATTATCCGTAAATATGCACAAATCACGTCGGTTGGCAAACTTAGCATGAGTGGAATGTGCATAAGGAATTTGGTTGAAACATCTTAACAATATCTACAGCGACACGTACTAATTGTAATGGGGGACCATTACAGGGGTCCCCCAAACTGCCCCCATAGTCCCAAAGATGCATCAGAAAAGGATCGCATTGCCCTAGTACACCTACAAGGTACATACTAAATTTCTAAATTTCGACCAATCACAAGCCTCTGTGTAGTTGATATTGCAACGGAACGTATGCGATTGAATTTGCAGTCCCCGAATACCCCTATATACCAATTTTCTTCGAAATCAAACAATATCTCAATTGCGACCAATCAGAAGCATCCGTGTGGTTACTATGGTAACGAAACTTATGCGGTTTTATTCGCCGTCCCCTATATACCCCTATATACCAATTTTTATCAAAATCAAACAATATCTTAATTTCCACCAGTCCGAAGCCTTTATGTGGTTGCTATGGCAACGAAACGTATGCGGTTGAATTAGCAGTCCCCTAATATCCCTTTATACAAATTTCCATCAAAATCTAACAATATCTAAATTTCGACCAATCAGAAACCTCCGTGTGGTAGCTATGGCAACGAAACCGATTCGGTTGAATTCGCAGTTCCCTTATATCCCTATATACCAATTTTCATCAAAATCGAACCAAGTTTGAAGAAAATCGGTTAACATTTGTTGTAGTTATTGCACGGAAACGAAGCGAGGCAGATCATGACGTTTTTCATTGTTCAAGGGGCCATAACTCCGCCAAATGGGGTCCGCTGAAAGTGGTCATCGAACTTGGCCGAGCCCTTAAGGCATTTGTTGTAGTTATTGCGCGGAAACGAAGCGTGACAGACGGACAGACGGGGAGACGGACGGACGGACGGACGGACGGACGAACCCATATTTCGGTGAAAGCGGGGGATAATAATAAACAGCAACAAATACATTATATGTTTGGAAAATGTTCTATCTAAAACGTATTTTCACCACAAATATTAACACAGGATATAGTTGTATGTAACTTCAGTAAGTATTTTTCATGGACAACGCATGTCGGAATGCAGTTAGACGGATTCAATTGCAGTTATCTGTACTCTAAATCATATGCGGTAATATTATTCTTTAGAACAAAATTTGCTTTACATGCTTGCTCATTCAAGTGTGTACTCTTCATATTATCTTTACATCTCGCATGCAAAGGCGCGTTCTATCTGAAATTTGATATATCACAGCTTTGTATTCTGGCTTCCTTTTAAATTGTTTTCAGATTTTTATGGTGTTGGCGACATCCCTTTGCCAGTATTTAAATTAGAGTACAAAACTAACAGTAACATGTCATCCCTGAACACTGTTTTATTACAAAACTATCCAAGTTCGGTCGCATCTATACAAATGCAGATAGTTCTAAGCCAAGGAAACATGGGGCTCCCAAAAGGGGTAAGTAACTTTTCGGTTAAGGATTTTGGTAACCGGTTCGCGGTCTTTCGCCCGAGTAACCGGATAACAGGCTAACCGTTGACAACCGTACATAATACATCTACATACCAAATCTATAACATCGGTCAATATCTAAATGTCGACCAATCAGGTCCCGACCTAACACGGACATTTTGTCAAATTAAACATTCAACGCAGATCGCAGTAGTGTTCGTAGTGACACTGCACACTTTACATAGGGACATTGGACAATGCATACATTTTGACTTATCAGAAGCCAGTCTGCAGCGGCCATTTTGAGGAGGATGTTGGCCTTTTTTCCCATCTTCAAGAACACGATTAAAATATTCAATTAAACAACATTTATTGTGGTCCATAAATCTGAGCAGAAATTGTTACAGCCTGAAATGACTTAGCAAGTGATAGGCCATGATTTAATTCTGTTCGGAAACTTAACATCGAATATCAATAGTGACTACATGTATTATACAGTATGTAACTGCAGTACACCTCTACTATGATACTTGTATCCCTCTGTACAACCACGCATGCTTATACATTAAATCTGTGTATGTTACATATCTTTGTATACCATTGTAAGTCAAAGATGATAAGATAAAATAAAACAAGAGGCCCAGAGGGCCTGTATCGCTCACCTGGATAATTAAGCAACCATGGGAAATTATTCTTATTACAAACAATCCATCCAATGGTACAGAAGAAGAAGTATTTTAAAGAATTAAACCTCAAATTCCCTCTTTGAGCCCCGCAACTCTTCACCCAAAGGAGCCACACCTATCATTTATACAAAATTAAGACCCCTTTGCACAAGGATATTTCAGGCCAAATACGGATAAAATCCCTCAAATGGTACATGAGAAGGATTTTAAAGATTTCAACCTCAGTTTCCCTTTTGGGCCCCACCCTCAGCACCCAAAGGGGCCACACCCACCGTTTATACAAGATCAAGTCCTTTTTGCACAAGGATGCTCCGGACCAAATTAGGATAAAACCCCCATTATCCCTACGGTAGAAGCAGGGTTTTAAAGGTTTTACCTCCATTGCCTCTATTGGGCCCCGCCCCTCTCCGCCCAGGGGGTCCATTTTAACAAGATTGAGTCCCTTTGCCCAAGGATGCTCCAGACTGAATTGGGACAAAATCCCTAAATCTATGTGGTAGAAGAAGGATTTCAAAGGTTTTACCTCTATTTCCCCTATGGGGCCCCGTCCCTCTGCCACCAGGAGGGGAAGCACACCCACCGTTTATGCAAAATTTAGTGCCCTTGGCCAAAGGAAGTTACAGACTGAATTGGGATGAAATTACTTCATCCCTATGGTAGAAGAAGGATTCCAAAGGTTTTACCTCTATTTCCTCTATTTGTACCAGCCCATCTGCCCCAAGGGGAGGGGGCACATCCATCGTTTATACAAAATTGAGTCCCTTGGCCTAAGGATGCTCCAGGCCAAATTAAGTCAAAATCTACTGGGTCGTTCAGGACAAGTGGCATTTTAAAGAAAAAGTTGACTGACGGACGGACGACGGACGTTGCGGTATGGCATAAACTAACAATGTTCCTTCGGACCGGGTGAGCTAAATATTGAAGTTCGAACAAGTTTGAAGTTTGTACAGTAGTAAACAAGTCTAAATATACCACAATCCCCCAAAATCAATTTCAGTGTTCGTACTCATGGCAACGGGCAATTTGCCTACTCCTAACACGATTTCTCACCCGGGTGAGAAATCGTGCAGAGGTGAGAAATCGCGTTGCGAACTCAGCATTTTTAGCACGATTTCTCACCTGGGTAAGAAATCGTGTCGGGTTGAGAAATCGTGCCGTAACACACGGGACAGATTTTGAGTACAATTTTTTTTAGGTTTCTTCAATGTTAATCGTTTTTTAATATATGAAACCTAACTTGTACAATGGAAACATAGTGATGCTTATAAATATTTCACTATGATTAACAATACAGTAAAACCTCACTCCGGACACTAAGTCTAGTTGACATTTCCTGTTGTCTGCAATATTAGTGAGGAAATATAAACAACCCAAAGTTTTTGAACCCCACCGTAGTTTCCGTCTCTGCCTCTAGACTCGTTGATGGGGGCATTTTAATCCAAAATGAAATTCGTCATCCACATCAATTTGAATGGACAAAGTCTAACGAACGGAACCTACATTCCGATTTTTTCAAGATTCAATTCAAACTGTGTTTACCTTGTCCTCCATGTTAGATAAAAAGCCGGACGGACCGCTCCTTTAGTTATAGCGATTGTTTAAGATCCCCGATGTACACGAGAGTACTATGTACGTGTGTGAAAAAGGGTTGAAGGAATAAAACACTGCTGGGGTGGGTCACCCCGAATACAGTTTATAAAAGGTGTTTGAAAAAATACAATCAAATCATCTCTATATTTGTAACTAAATCTGTGTCGCTTTACGTAAAACAGCAACGGCTAAATCATGAGACATTTGCAGTTTTGATACAAATAAACTTTTATATTTCGATTTCTATTCGCAGACAATATTCCCCATTATGTAATTCTCTTGTGAGATACGATAATACGTATTTTATTGTGTATTATATGGTAAACTAGTTATCGTGAAAAATAATCAGGAACCGCTTGAATACTATAAAAAAAATAGCACCTCCATACCTGAGGCACGTGTCAACGTCGTAGCTGTTGGTTTGTGTACTGGACACGTCGATCCCTTTATGGAATACAATATAGCAGATATAAATATTTCAAAATAAGTACAAGTTATATAGGAAGATTACATGCAATGACTTGTTTCTAAGCCTTTCCGGGACTTACCACATAACTGCTAATCAGGGACGGGATCACCATCCCAGATTTCGAATTTTGTGGATACATTTGGACTGAATCACGTCATGTTACGTCAAGTTAAACAACCAAAAACGTCTCTGCTAATATTCCTCAGGTTCATATATTTCTCTAGTTATCGATGTCGAATTATAATTATACTTCGATATTCTCTATCTCTTTTCTATACCTCAGCGCATTGAAACATTGTTATTATATATAATACTTCTAGAAATGTATAAGCTGTAGTATATCAATTCATAAAGAAAGCTCAATTTCTGTATTGATGTACCATTACTCCCTTTACCACCTATACCATCCTATAGCATCTATACTTCCTATATCACCTATACCCTCTTACAGTAACTATACGTCCTATACCACCTATACCCTTCTTCATCATCTATACTTCTTAAACTACCTATACCTTCCTTCATCACCTATACGTCATATACCACCTTTACCATCCTACATCATGTTTACTTCATATACTATCTATACCCTCCTACATCACCTTTACTTCCTATATCACATATACACTCCTACGTTATCTATACTTCTTATACCACATATACTTCCTATACCACATATACCCTCCTATATCACCTATACGTCCTATACCACCTATACCCTTCTTCATCATCTATACTTCTTAAACTACCTATACCTTCCTTCATCACCTATACGTCATATACCACCTATACTCTCCTACATCTCATATACTTCCTATAACCACCAATACCCTCCTACGTCATCTATACTTCCTATACCACATATACACACTCCGTCATATATACTTCATATACCACATATACTTCCTATACAACATATACCCTCCTACATCACCTTTACTTCCTATATCACATATACCCTCCTACATCAACTATACTTCCGACATCACCTTTACTTCCTATAACCACCAATACCCTCCTACATCATATAACCCCTCTTACACCACCTATACCATCCTATATAATCTATACTTCCTATATCACCTATACCCTCTTACAGTAACTATACGTCCTATACCACCTATACCCTCCTACGTCATCTATACCTCCTAAACCACCTATAACTTCCTATACCACCTTTACCATCCTACATCATGTTTACTTCATATACTATCTATACCCTCCTACATCACCTATACGTCATATACCACCTTTACCATCCTACATCATCTTTACTACATATACCAACTATACTCTCCTACATCACATTGACTTCATATAACACCTATACCCTCCTATACCACCTATACTTCATATACCACCTATACCCTCCTACACCACCTATACTTCCTATACCCCCTATGCCCTCCTACGTCATCTATACATCCGATACCACCTATACCCTCCTACGTCATCTATACATCCGATACCACCTATACCCTCCTATATCACCTTTACTTCCTATATCACATATACACTCCGACGTTATCTATACTTCTTATACCACATATACTTCCTATACCACATATACACACTCCGTCATATATACTTCATATACCACATATACTTCCTATACCACATATACCCTCCTACATCAGCTTTATTAACTATATCCTCCTACGTCACCTATACTCTGTTACACCACTTTTACCCCATACATCACCTTTACCTCCTATAACCACCAACTATCCTACATTACCTTCACTTTATATACCTTCTTACGTAACCTTAACTTCCTGTACCACATATACCCTCCTACATCAACTATACGTCATATAACATCTATACCCTCCTACATCACCTATACGTCATATACCACCTATACTCTCCTACATCACATTGACTTCCTATACCACCTATAGCCTCCTACATCAACTATACTTCCGACATCACCTTTACTTCCTATACCACATATACCTTCCTATACTACCTATACTTCCTATACCACATATACCCTCCTACATCAGCTTTCTTAACTATATCTTCCTACTTCACCTGTACTTTATATACCACCTATATCTTCCAACATCCCATTTTCTTCCTATATCACCTTTCACTTACTCACCAGTGCTTTATATATGTCATATTTTTACTTCATATAGCACCTATACCCCCTACATCACATTGACTTCATATAACACCTATACCCTCCTATACCACCTATACTTCCTATACCATATATACTTCCTATACCATATATACTTCCTATACCACCTATACCCTCCTATGTCATCTATACTTCATATACCACCTATACTTCCTATACCACCTATACGCTCCTACAT
>NW_018408310.1:1227425-1264145 GCF_002113885.1 Mizuhopecten yessoensis
AAAATTATATCTTCACATCGCTCCCGTTTACTGATATGTCGCGTTGAAGATCTAACAACATCCCGTAGAGGGTCATGTTCAGGCGACCTTTGCATTAACCAATCAGATGAGAGCTTACGCATTTCTGTAAGTGATGATGTAATGATTTCGGAACACACTTGCTATGATAAAAGGCCGAGAGGTGTCAAATGAGCATCGAAAATGGCGGCGCCCATGACACCACGCCGTGTCTATCTACAAGACAACGTTTGTACAATTTGTGGATTTTGCTTTGAAAGAAGAGAGACTTCCTCTTCTGGTGATGTTGTCGTTAAAAAATTTAACAACCTGAAACTAAAATTAACCAATGACAGGCTTCGCAATATTCAAACTATAACTGGACCAGACGAAAAAGTGGATTTTGGGCTACGAGGTGTCTGCATTAAATGCTACAGGTCCTGCTTTCTGATTGGTTGAAAGAAAGAGTTATGTCGCGTTTGGATTGGCTTGTTATAAATACGATAATGCATTCATGTTGACCTCTGACGTGACCCTCTATGGGATGCTGTTAGATCTTCAACGCGACATATCAGTAAACGGGAGCGATGTGAAGATATAATTTTAATTAGATTGAGAGGTTATCCGTTTCAAGGACTATGTCACAGAAACGTGGGTGGAAGGACAGCAGCTGGATCTGTGGAACCACTATGACAACACCGGGCCTCGTACAACTAACCATGTAGAAGGATGGCACAGTAAGGTAAACAGGATGTGCAAGCATGCACACCCGAACATTTATGCGATTGTGAAATTGCTCCAGAAATTACAGGCTGCTGACGAGGTTAAGATGATTCAACTGTCTACTGGAGGAAAATCACGACCATTAAAGAAGAGGTATCGACGTTTGGATGAGTGCCTTACTCAGCTCAAGGTCAGGTTTCGGAACGGACATATTAATGTGAACACGTATGCTGATTCAGCATCCCACTTACTCCATTTAGACTGACATAGTGTATGATACGGTCAACACGTGCATGTTGATTCAGCATTTCAAAAACTGTTTAGCTCAGGTCTTCAAGATTGACCCAAAATTTTAGTGCTTTATATATGTCATATTTATATGTATTAATTGTCTTTTAGAGGTACATGTAATTTATTAAGCCATAATAGTTCTTGAAATATGTATTTTTTATGTGCAATAGGTTTTTGACTTTTTACAGATGTATATCTCTTTGGATTGGTGTGCTTTTTATATAAGAATGTGTTTTAGTGCCAAATATTGCTTTTAAATACTTGCTGTACTTTAATATCTGTACTTAAACTTATTATAGGTAATGTGATATTTGTAAAACTAAGCACCTAATATTTTAATAAATTTTTCTGTTGTGATAGGTATAATACAATTACTTTGTTATATTTTTATATATGTTAGTGCTATATAAACAATGCATGTACTGAGTATGTATTTCATACTATTTATGTTTGAATGTTTGGTAAATAAATAAATAATCAGTAACATATTATATAGTCTCAAGTTATCTACTTTTATGAGTTTGACTATAGCGATTACCTGTAATTAAGGCTTTTGTTCTGCACTCAACACTAGTCTCACCTGGCCAACATGAAAATCTTACCTGTAGGTAACAAAAATACCAAATGTTGGCTAGGTGAGAAGACACCAATTAAACATAGCAGTGAACAGGATTTGGTTTGCCTTCAATTATGGTGTACGCCCTTTCCAATCAGCATTATTTACATGTATTTTGATGAGATATATCTGACAAAGAATATTTTGATTGAGAATATAATTATAATGGGAGTCGTATATTTGACATTTTCATGTACAATAATCATAAGTAATTACTTGTAAAATGTTAAGACTCAAATAATTCTGGTCATTCTATTTATGTTGAGAATAGTATAACCTTCAATGATACAAAATATTGACCTGCTAATTGGAAGGGGTAGACCAAAAGCATGCGATTTGTAAGACAGTATGCACGTGTTTTTTTTTTTACATTTGGCCAAGATACCGGCTGATAGTAAAATATGTATTTGGGATTATATTTGAAACTCAGGTATGTGAAATTATGGCATGAAATGCAAAACTATATACATGTAGCATTATTTTTTGTTATAACCATTTCGCTGAAGTTTATATCATTAGTTACACCAATCAATATCATACTTATAAAGTACATTTGTATATAGCACGATCACATAGTCACATGGTTCAAAAGGCCAAGCAGTCAATGGATACAGAAAACATCTTGTTTTTAAGGTATATATAGACTACATGTACATACAATAAATAAACACAATGAAGGGGTTTGATTTAAAGGTTACATGAATATAACATATATCGGCTGTATATATATAAATGATTCTTTCATTTCTCTTTAAATTTTCATATCACAAAGGAACCCATTTCATTATAAACAATTTTTGAAATATGTACTTCGGTCTTTTAAACTTTGGTAAACACTGTAGTGTACTGGAGTTCACATCGTAGTGTACTGGAGTTAACACTGAGGTGAACTGGAGTGCAAGTCAATGTTTCGTCAAGTGTACTTCCATGTTTACTACAAAGTGCACCAGATACCGAGTTCAGTTGCTCCCAACTGTAGCTGAAGTGTTTAGTATAACCCTTTAACAGGTTGGGCACAACGGCGCATATGGGTAATAATCCTGCATTTGGGTAACATCTTTGTATGTTATGGTTCAATGCACTTCGAATCTACTTTCACTATCCTATATAAAAATTACATTGAAATTGGACACTGGGAATTAGTTCATTTAAAGGATATATTTCAATTAGTTGTGTTAAACAGCAATGTTAAATCATCAATGTTTTAATTTTCTGATAGGGGAGTTCTTTAACATTTGTAAAAGAGAACAAGATTGACTTTTTGTCAAAAACTTATGCAATGAAATATTATAAAATATCGACGATTGAGTTATAATTGTAACAACCCGTATTTTATCAGCAGAAATAGCCGTCGTAAGTGAATACTACAAAAGAACTTAATAAACGCACATGTTTTCCAATCAGGAACCATCTATAATTTTAAATGTATTAAGACTGTGTGTTAAACAAGGAATCAAATGGGTTTTGTTTCTCCCGTAGATTTTCATTACCGGTTAGAACCTTACAGACTATATTTTCCCTTTTAAACGGTACGTTGTCAATGAATCTTTATCTTACAATAAGAAAGTGAAACGTTTCACTTTAGATATATAATAGATAGGGTCCCGCTTATATAAAACATGTCAACTCTTGAGATTTCCTCAAGTCTACGATTTCCTACAGACAATACATCGCTTGAGAGTTTCCTCAACTTTGAGATCAGTGTTTAAGCTCCCATCTTCATTTGGCCACAGGTCTCGTGTAGATCAAGTATATGACCTTTATGCATAAGCTGTTGCAAAATGCTCTGATAGAAACTTCTTACTTATGAAGGCCAAAAACCATTGCGTGTGCTCTTGTTTGCTGAACAACTCGGCAACAATTAGTTTTGACATTTAACCACAAAGGTTTAACGTCAAGCACTTGTCTATATAACTTACGTGTATATGTAAATACATAATCAAATAAAAATCTCTCTCAACCTACCGACCTTAACCTTTTAGAAGTAGTAACCAGGAACACAATTATTTTGTAGGCCTTGTAGGGTAAGTTGGCGATTTAAAGAATTGGAAAAGCTGTGAAATTTGATTTATGTTTTTAGCTTTAATTTTGTAAAGATAGATTAGAACAACGTTCACAGAAACAACTCTAATAAGATAAACTGCTGTACAGAAGAGAAAAAAAAACCCACAAAAGACACCAATACATATCGCATTTAGCTTCAAGAACAAGTCACGAATTATACGAGCTATCAGCGACGTGATATATAAACAATGCATCACTTGGCCTGCTATTTCATGATGCATAATCTTAAGGTATTTGTCGTAAATCTAAATAGCATATACACAAACATCAAAAAATGCATCTTATAATTGTTTCAGACATAATATATAATGTAGATAGAAACATGTCAATACAAATAAGTCTACAGCAGCAATTATAACAAACTCAGCGATAGAACCGATGGTTGACGAACATTTGAAAGTAGTATGTCTCATTATGCGATATTAAAGCTGACAGTGCAAGTTAAAAGCTAAAAAAATTGAGATTAAAAAAAAAAAAATGGTTTTGAGATCTTTTTCGTCTCTTCCGACTATAGTTTCTAAGGAGGTGTCGACATTATAGTTTGTCTTTGCTTGGTAACGAGTATGGGTCGATTTGTCAAAAGCCCGATCCTCACTTTGACGACGTGACATTCTGGCGGGTGTCGTCGATAAGCATTTGACATGTGTAACGAAACCCTGTGTTTCGAGAATTTACACGATGGAATGGAGTTGCTTCTCCTGTTATGACAAGTTTGTTGTAGATTCATTGGTAAGGCTGAGGATGAGGTCACTAAACGTCGTGAAGGAAACGACAAATAATCTACCTTGAGGGTGATACAAGAGGCTTCAGTATATTTATATCCTGAAATGTGACGTAAAACCACTATAATTATGACGTTTATGACAGGTACAAGCAAAAGAATGTATTATACTTATACTTATTGTTTTTATTAAAACTACTTACATATACGGTGTAGCTACAAAAACACTATATTTTGATTCCAGGATCATAGAATTGCCCTGTAGCCTTTTGCAAAAATACATCCTAACTGTGACAACATTTTCATAACAAAAACATTTTCAGTGCTGCCCAAATCCTGGCTGTAACTGGTCACAAATCTGTTTGGTCTTTATCTGTGTATCAAAGAGTTGACACCGATGAAAAGATGAGCATGAGACGTTTTCTATGGGATTTGCACCTGTCACTTTGAGTTGACCACCTCCTCGGGTTACTCTTGCACTACATGTACCTTCTCCTCGTATGAGTGGGTCAGAAGGTCAGCTTTCAAGTCTATTGCAGCCCACTCTATACATACACTTGTCTCAGCGCATTAACATCCTGACTTACAGGGAATCAATTTAAATGTAATTTATTGTTGTTTCTGATGTTAAATAGTGCAACAAAACAAAGCTTCAGTCTCTGAACATTAATTATCCAAGCTGACATAAATATCATTCTGGAGGATTCTGACGTCTCAGGCAGAAAGAATGTTTCAAATGTCACCAACACAATTCATCTGCAGCAGGCACCACAGGTATGCAAAATCTAGGTGATAATAAAATATAATCTTGTTCTTTGTTTGACACTTAATATCATATTCACTTTTGCTTTTTTGCAATATTCATAATACAATTCTGTGATGGTTAGTGTTTTGCATTTAATCAATTGTTGTTGATGACATTTAATGAATAACCATAGATTATTTTTGCATAAGTTAAAATTGTATGGTGTAGAAGGTAGCATTTAAGATAGGTTTACTACTTATTTGAAAGACGGATTCCAGCGTGTTACTGTCAATGGGACAACATCCGGTTGGTGTGATGTAACTTCCGGTGTGCCTCAAGGTTCGATACTTGGACCTAACCTTTTCCTTGTTTTTATCAATGAACTGCCATCTATTGTGAAATTTTCTGAAACTCTTATGTTTGCCGACAACAGCAAATTTTTTAAGTGTGTAAGAACGTTGTCTGAGTGTGAGCAGCTACAGAGCGATATAGATAGAGTGCACTGTGGAAAATGAAAGTGAATGTGAAGAATTGCTGCCAGGTCATTTTTACAAACAAGAAGAAATGTATGAATTTTAATTACACTATGAACGGTGACAACCTGAAGAATGAAATGTGCGTGAAAGATCTTGGTGTTTGGCTGACCTCTTCAATGAGTTTTAGTACCCACATTAGACGTACTGTTTCCAAATCAATGCGAATGTTCGGTTTTATAAAACGTACATGTAAAAGTTTTAAACAAATATCTGTTTTAAGGTCTCTATATATAAGTCTTGTCAGGAGTCAGTTAGAATACTGTTGTCAGATCTGGTCTACTTACCAAACATCTTTAATTCACCAGGTCGAAGTTGTCCAGCGTAAATGTTTGAAATTTTTGTATTTATGTTTTAAGGCACACGTTGACTACAATTCCATGTCTTACGCTGACACTTGTAGGCATTTCAATCTTCATAGCCTCGCACATTGGCGGGCATTCTAAGACTGTGTATTTCTTTACAAATGTGTTAATAGTGCTTTTGATTGTCCATATTAAGTCAAGCAAATGTGTTTTTTAGTCCCTGGTCGTAATCTACGATCAATACGTTTTAACCAGTTTTACTACCACAGAAGTAGAATAAACGTTAGAAAGTATAGTATTTTAAACAGGATTCAATGTAATTTTAACTATCTTGATTTTGCACCAGACTGTGATATGTTTTGTTCCTCTCACGCCGAGTTCAAAGTACGGTTAAAGAATATTTGCTATCACTAATTCCTTTTGTTTTACATATGAGTATCTTTTAGTCTGTGTTACATGCATAACTGACTGTGATATTTTATACTTGTGTTGTAATGCTGTTATCCATTCTGTAAGTGGACCTTTGGGTCTGTTGAATTGGAAATAAATAAATAAAAAAATGAATAAATAACTGTTGCTGTTTTAAAATCTGAATAATTCAGGAACATTATGATTGGTATTTAAATCGATAAAAAGGTCATCTGAACGATAACGTCGTTATATTGTTTGTTACTGGCCTACTACGGATCCATGGATGGTCAGTAAAATCCATACGGGTCTCGACCTTCGGCCTCATCCCCTATGGATTTTACTGACCTTCTATGGTTCCGTAGTATGTCAGTAACAAACCTTATAACTAATATTAAAAAGTCCCTTCAACGGACATGGACTTGTAACTTTTTTCGGAACAGTTGACGGACTCCGCGTCACGGCATCAGTTCATGATGACTTGACCTGTAACCAGATGACCTAAACATATTTAGTCGTACAGGTGGATGTTTTATCCTGCAACATGTTTGGGAGGGGCGACTCAGGAACACCTTGTAGAATTTTGTGCTTTCTATCGTTCTCTATGCCTTGGGAAAACGAAGATCAGATGAAAAAAGTAACAAAAAAAGTTCAATAATTTATCGATTTTATTTAAAATCATCCATTCCTCTTTACATATATTAACATCAACAGAACCGTTTGCATATATCACTCTCCTGCTTTTCAAACATATATAAACACGCATTCTTATCACAGATAAAATCGCCAGTATTTTCGTGCTCAACACTCCTCAATCTCACTCTTTCATATCTGTTACATAACGGCGATTGATAAATAAATAGATGGTCCCAATTATTGTTCTTGTATATATGGTCTAAACATCGATCACAATAATATACTAGTTTAGCAATACAAATTAATCTCATCTCGACAGCGGATAAAATTGTTTATGAACAGAACGTACATACTTATACTCATCACAGGTTTTAAATCGTTTTAGTTGTAGTGATGAACACTATTTGGGGGTTTACGATATCATATTGTTCTTCGAATAAAAAAGCTAGCATACTCTTGCTAAACACTTTTCTGGATACTCATGATATATCCGTTATTTTATGATAAACTACTACCAAACTGAAAGCAAATATATAAGAACAAATAATGACAGGAAACCATCTTTTACAGACTGCATCATTAATTAGGACACACAGATTCTTGTTTACATTGAACCTTCACGATTATTTCACTTATAGTTCCATTTGGAATGGATAAATTGTGAACAATTTGAGTTCTGAGACAATATCCAATGAAACGAAAAATGCATTTCTCAGAGAGTTGACAACTGGATTAGGGATGACTCAATCAATGTGACCAAATTAGACTTTACGTGTAACCAATGTCGCAATCACACTTTACAAACATTTACACCAGATTCTTGTCAGACGTGTGTTTTGGTGTCTGTGATGTAACACGCTATAAATCGCCCGCTGGAAATACGGAACCATTATAAGCAGAACACATACACAATATCCAGCACACGAGCACACCTCATTAATGCAACCCAAATGTGTCGATTTTCATTTTAAGGGATAAAAGTCTAGGGAACCAGCGCCGAATTTAGACACTTTATAACCTCAAAAATGTCTTACACCAATAAACCTGGCTGATTTTCACTGATAGGCTGACACTGTTGTCAAATACGCACACCAGGGTGTTTGATTAAGTTCGGTAGTTTTATAACGCCACCGATATTATTATTTTGTTGGGCATGCTGCTCTGGTAGTGCTTGTATTTTTGGCAATGCATTCTGTTGGGTTAATTGGTTTTGTTTACTTGGATGTTCTCTTTGGTTTTGTTGTAGATTTTCTTGGTTCTGTTGTTGATTTTGTTGTATTTGTTGTTTCGGCTTTTGAGTTTGATGTATTTGTTCGTTGTGTTGTTGGTTTTGTTGAATTTGTTGATTCTGCTGTTGCATTTGTTGTATGTGTAGGTTATGCTGTTGATTTTGTTGTGTGTCTTGGTTCTTTTGTTGTACTTGCTGGTTCTTTTGTTGATTTTGTTTTATTCCTAATATGCTTTGTAGTTTTTGTTGTATTTGCTGCTTCTGTTGTTGGTTTGTTGGTATTTTTTGGTTTTGTTGTACTTGCTGGTTGGGATTTAGAGTTTGTTGTTGGTTTGGTTGTATTGGTTGATTGTTTTGGTCAATAGATTGCTTTTGTTGATTGTCAAGTATTATCGGTCTTAATTGTTGATCTTTTGGTAAATTTGGTTGTTCTGGTCGATAATTTTGTACAATTGGTTGAAATAAGTTTTTGCTATTTTGCACATTTGTTTGTATTGGTTGTTGTTGATGCAAATTTTGTTGAACGTGTTGATTTAGATGTGCATTTAATTGTATCGGTTTGTTTGCCTGTTTTTGTTGATTCTGTATTTGTAATTGTTGTTTTTGTTGATTTTGCATTTGTAATTGCTGTTTTTGTTTTTGTCGTTGCTCTATCCGTTCTTTTTGAGCTTCTTTGTTCTGCATTTGCTGTATTTCCTTCTGTAAACGCGATATATGTTGCTGGTCGACCTGTTGCTCCTGGAACTGTTGCTGTAACTGATGTTGGTGTTGCTGCTGATGACTCCGGTTGTACAGACCATTGCTCATAATATACACCTCGTCAATGTCTACCAACAGATACGTGTATAATTTTCGAAGTTCGAGCTTTTGGCGCGAGTATTTAAGGCTGTTTAATCCGTCCTTTTGCAATCGTTTTTTAGAGCCTTGTAATAAATGAAACCTGCAAAATAAGTCTATATATAAGTGTTAATTTTGCAATTTATATTAATAATACTGTGAAATATAATTTGTCACTTTTAATAGCCATCATGATGAATTTGCCCTCATGACGCCAAAAGAAAAGGCCAAAATTAAGCTACGACGATCATTTCCCACCACAAAGGTTAACCATTATGATGAAAATTGTTTAAATGCAACACGAAATATCAAATATTTCGGGTCATGTTATTGTGTATTAATGAGTTTCAAAATCACATATTGGTAATTTTAACTGTATTACGGTCATAAAATGCCTTTTGTTTGGATACAGGACCTGTCGTTATCATATGTACAGCAGAGATTATATTTGGATTATATATTACTCATTATATATGGTCATAATGTCTTCGAAAATCGAAATATAACTAGGACGATTGCAACAACAAAAGCCTTAAATTCAACTTATCAACATCTTTTGAAATTTCTTTTCTGAGTCAAGGTCAGAATAACATTTTTTTTCTTTTGGATTTTTGTTTCATTTATTTGGCTCGTTTTGAAAAATACAGTTTATATTCCCTTGTATTTCACAAAATTGCAGAAATAGTGAAAGACAAAATGTTGAACAAAAAAATTGTTATTCGAACATCAATAACCGGAAAAAATCTATTTTTCTCAAATATTGAATGAATCTGCAATAATTTTACATTTCTGTGTATGAAACAGGTCCAAAACAAAATACAAGCCAACAACAATAAACTACTCACCTGTCTGGATTTCCGTGTTCTTTTCTATGAGACAGCATTTTATAGCGGGAGACGTCGCCAGGGTACCTCGTTATAGACATGTTGTTATGTCGTATTCTGTAACAGAATATCAGATGAATATAAAACCAGAACTGTGAACATGAATTTTGAATAACGTTCCGCCACTTTATTCATAAATATATAAAACTAGCGCCGTAGACATGGAATTATCATCATGCTTTAACATTAAGTATATTGCATGTGCTCGTGTCATCTTTCATAACGCTCTGCGATTTTTCTAATTGTAAACATTTAACTTTGGAATGGTACGCAGCAACAGTTAAAGGAAGATATATGAAAAATCATAATGTACTCTCCAGTTTAATCTGATTCTAATCACGAGAACCGTTGTATATATATATGATTCCAAAACAGGTGAACAAAATAGTTAAAATGAGTTTTAGATATAATCTACAGACCTGGCAAGGTTACATATAAAACCATTATGTATTATTACATACAACACAGTTCAGTAAAATGTTTTATCACTCTGCTATTCTCCAGCGACTGACTACTTGTTATAAAAAAGTGCTTCCTTATACCTACACGCTAGGACGACAGTCTGCTTTATTAGGAGCAGTTATAAAAACGTCAGATAAGTAACATTTAAATAATGACATACATACAAAATAAAAGACGTAAAAAAAATTGCGTTGTACTAAAATACCTGTTAAACATGTCATCGTCTTCCCCACCCCATCCGAAGTACTTGTTGGAGAATCCGTTCACCTGCTGAAACTGCTCCTTTGTCATAGCTACCACGCCTCCAAATATATTGTTGTACGGCAATCTGTTAAAAAGAAACATTTATTATATGGTTGTTACATTAAGGCCCATAATCTTACGTATGTATGCGCTCATTATGTCTGTCTCTGCTATGCAGAGTACGATACATAAACCTCCCTTCGGAGTCATCAGGTCATTTGGATGTTCCAACAATAGTTTCGGTAAAACAAAAACATGAAAACCTCAGATACAATCTAAGATAATGTGGTATGTGCTCCGATTGAGCCTATTTTAATCAAAGAAAAATAATGAAAAAGGCATACATTTCATAATTCTTAAGATTCTTAAAATTATTTGGGTGTGTCCCCTATTGGAATTTGAAACTAGATCTTAGGAACCAAGTAAATTTACGGTACCCGTAATCCGTACGCAAGTTATGAGTGCATTAAGGTAATAGGATTGTGTCGCCATTTCTCAGTAGAATTTCTTCAAAGTTTGTCCTTATATTGCTTTGACGTAAAAAAAAATCTCTGCCACCAAAAAAATATAGGTTGTCAGAATTTTAAGGATTTTAAATGGAAATTTATGTAAAAAAAGAGTGAATTTTGAAAAAATAATTGAAACACAATTTTTTGCAAAATAATGTCAATAAAATGACATAGATTAGTATTGCATTAATGTATATAAATTTCATAAATGCTGAAATTGTGTAAAATTAATTATCTATAAACAATTAAAAATTGACATTTTATAATAAAACCATATACACATAGTAATTGCATGTAAGAGGTATCGTTCTTGAAAAACTTCATAGCAGTGAAATAGGTAGCCGGTGTCCTGAAGTACAGGAAAATGGAGACATGTGACTCATTGATTAAAAAACAACTGAATTAATGCCTGGATTGCTTTGAAATACTTTAATATTGAAAGAGCACACTGGTCTGTCAATAAACAACATACAATGTTCATCAGTTTAATATTAAACATTAGAATATGCGGAAATCGGATACTGTCTCCCTACATTGGGTTTTCAACTAGGGATGTACTTCCTATTTCCACTTAGCAATACACTCCTATGACCTTAATATGTGTTACGGTTACTCGTAAGTTACGTCCGAAACCGCACGTAACTTACGCCAACAAATACCTGGCGTAATTCACACGTACGTGTAGAGGCAACTAATGCAAATACAGATGTTACATGTAAGTGTTAAAGGTTACGCACGGCACGTTACTTACATGCACTTAGTTACGTGGACATTAATGTTTACAGGTATGCGTAAATTTACGTACGTGTCGTGAAACGCCAACCTGGCTGTGTTATCCTATACCCGGACCAAACGAATTGATTAGGTATATGTGCTAGATAACACCACACAAAGGGCACTAAATATCGGCCTTTACAACAGACAAATAATTTGAGCTAAGAGGTAGCTAGGTATGTAGATCTTGTTAACCAAACTATATAAATATATCTTGTGTATTTTATAACTCACAATGTACAGATATTCTAGCTATATTTTGTACCAAACAGTCATGATTTGTCTTCCCCGATGGAGCAAAAATTCTCAGAAAGTTATGAAGTTACAAGTTCAAAGTTAAGTATTAATTATTCCATAACTTATATATTCTAAAAAAAATACCATCTTTACGACTTTATTCAGGAGATTATTTGGTATAAGAGGTTATGACAGATGATGGCGGTGATGTTGTTGTGAGACGATGGAAGTCTTAAATTCTGCTGACAGACAATTGTTGTTAAGAATGGTCTTGACACACGATTGGGGCTTAGGATGATCTAGATAGGAAATACCAGTATTTGCGTTTACCTGCTATGTGTATGTTAACTCAAAGGATCCGAATTTATAGAATTGTGGTTTTATAAGGAAAGGGAGAGAACCTTGATATGTGTATATTTTGTATCGTCATGAACAGGGATAGATTTGTTTGACTGTTAATATGATTCCCGGCGGCAGGTAAAATATTCTCATTAATGTGATGTGTCCTATTTTACTTTTTGATTCTTGCAGACCGCTGAGTTTGACCTTGTGTATTGCAACCGTGACTTACAAAATGTATTTGTTCGTATTGCAACATTTTTATTTTCAGCGTTTATGTTAATTGGCAATAATAACCCAATATTGCGTATTGCAGAGTTATATTCTCTTGTGAGCAGGTATTGATTGTTACGCCATTGATTTGTGAGAGCAACGTCATCAATTGTTGAGAAAACGACGTAATTTTCTCAAACAAACTAATGACGTAACAATCAATACCTGCTCACAAGAGAAGATAACTCTGCAATACGCAAAGACGGAATAAGACTTACCTATAATGCATTGTGTCTATAGCAACTGACATATGACGCGGGTTCTCTGGACAGCTGTACATATTATGTCCCATCTCAGGTATAAGATCCACATCATGGAAAATAAAACACTGGTAATCATACTGTTTAAGGGCCTCTGTGAAACCAATGTTAAGTAGCATGGCCCTGTTAAAGGTTACTTCCGGCATCTAAAATAAAACAAAATTAGTCATAGATAATAGTGATATCATGTCCAAGAATCTGATAACTGATACATTATAAGATAATTTGAGCTAGAATTATCAGTATTATTGGTCATGTAAATGTACAACCTTGTGGACAGTTTACCTTTCTACCCTCAAAGCAAAAGTTGCTAAATTGTGGCATCTCTTGATAACTTAGACAATTTACCTGATAGAAAAGAAATATGTTTAATTTGTTCCCCTGAAACACTGCCTTCATCATAAGTCAATAATAACATCAAAACAAAATGGTGTCAAGTTACGTTAACCTGTTTTGGGAAGAATTATAAGAAACAGTTTGAAATCATATTATTTTGAATGGTTTTTTTTTATATTTAAGAAGATATCTGAATATTTGCTTACCAGATCAACAATAAAGATGGCGTAGTCAAGCTGCTGATTCTGTAGGAATGGATGGAGGTTGTTGAGCAAGATTTTCAGGTGTATCTCACGGTCCCGGAAGGGTAACACTATGGCCACCCTGTGACGGGCTGTACAGTGGGTGGGGCGGTACCGACCTCCCATCTCAACGTTATGGAACTTCTCCTCTAGAGACTCCCAACTATATACTGCTGTCGTTACTGGAACCTTTCCCACTGTACAAAAAGGCAAACACGCTTTTCAAAATTTAATATATAAACATATGTCTACGACAATTCAAACTTTCATTTTTGGCGAACAGTCCAGCATCAATTTTATAACAAACCAGGTCTTTCTACGAGGAGACTATAGTCAGTTTTCAGGAAACACCATATAATGTTTGATATTTCACCCTGTGAAATTGAATTTTATGATTGTTTTGAAATACTGTATCAATTACCAAATTTGATAGGTGCAATTAACTGTGTGTGTCGCACAATCAGCTTGCAATATAATGCATAACCCCAAAAGACACAACTCTTGAATGTCTTGAACTCATTGGTTGTTATCCATTTGATCAAGTCGACGAATCTGCAACTTATGGGCAACAAGGCCTCAGGAATAAACATTGCAAAAACCCAAATTATCATAAAAGATTTAACATATATAAATGTTTCTGAGCGTGGAACTTTCTTGTAAGATGTACACGTCGAAGATAGCTATTGACATTATCTTTAAACTTTAATAAATGACAGGACCTATGAGGCAACATCAAAACTGTGAGATATAATGACATATTGTGTGAACACATTGGTTCTCGACACTTACCTATGGTTGGAGGAATCAGAGGACACAACGGAAGCTTCGTTTCCGGTTCTGTATTCGTCCAAATCCAACTGATTTGTCTGCCTTTGGTAGAACCTCCACGTAATCTCTGAACCGAGCATAGTCCAAGAAGAGATCCCATCATAGCACATTTTGTGGGGTTAAATGTCAAAAGTTCAATAGTCACCACGACAAGAAGAGCGAAAAGAAGGTTTCGGATGTTGATAACATTACTAGTCTTTGTTATGATATATGAACAAGTGACACATGGCATTGTCACAAGCACTGAAGGGTACAGTTCAAACTTGGCACCAAAATCACATTAAGCATGTGCTTAAAACACCGTAATCATTCGTTGTCACAAAAATCTAGGAATTTTATCGCACGTGCAGCGTCTGGTGTATCTGACGATAGCCTTATTACAAACACTTTGTTTAAATTAACGTGACATCAAACACTAATCGTTGATTGGTCAGATTTGTTGACCACAACTGACCTGGGTTTTTTACAAAAATAATTAATATCCCTCAGTTTTCTTTGTTATTTAACGTTGATTGCAGTATTCCAATGTTCAGATGACCATTAAAGCACATGTGGTTCACCAAGTCCGTATTATCCGAGGCCGCTCCTCACCTGTCCAGATCCCATCACGTGGGTGACCCTGTCACTGTACTACCTGTCCGACAATCTGCAATAAATACATGGCTTTAATTTGTCGATCCGACCATATTCATTTCAGTCTACGTTTTATCGCGAAAAGCAAACACTCGCAGTTAAAGTAAGATATACCGTTGCTATCGTGCTGTTTATTATACTGGTTCTTACTGATAGGGTAGTCAGAACTGATATTGTACCCAGTTATTTTCTGACGTTACTTTATCCTGGCCTAATGTTTACTATTTACTTACTAGTGTTAATTGGTATAACTTGAAACATACCGAAATTGTCAAAGCAATGACAGATCGACATTATGTCTTTTCAATTTTCGATTAATTAAGACTATACAGTTTTTATGAGAATTTTGTCTAGAAATGTCAACTTCTCAAAGCTGCTATCGTACTTTTAACCCAAGTGAGCTTATGGTACGTTACGGATTTATATCTGTTGTCAACATGTTTGTCCTAAAACATGATTATTTAGAACCAAACAAACATCGGCTGCAAGTATACATTGATGCTTATAGTGACATGCAAATATCAATTTCTTGTTGATCCAGATGCCATCCCTTCAATTATTTGTCGATGATATAATACTCCTCACAAGACCAAGTCTAGTGTGAGAAGTATTAAGACTAAGAAGGTTGCGTTTCGCTACGTATCTTCAGTCAACATTGTCACTCATACGCACCATGGCGGTACGTAGCTAGACAGGACTCTAGCTCGACGAGTCGCTCCTGTCAGTCTCGATATATTTATTGAGTTAGTGTGATTTATGAGGAGCAATCAAATCACCGGGTTAGTTGTTATTGGTCTACATTTTGATGAAACCATCCAACTGACCTATATACTGTGAAAAACTGTGCTATACTGTTGCTAGTCAGTTTGAAAAGCAAAATATGACTTAGAGGCAGCTCTTACGTGTGGTTTACCGATCAAAGTGGGAAAACCATTCTAACAACTGATTAGCTTTTAACTCAAAATGGAGCGAGATGTACGACAAACTGTAATTTTTGTATCCCCCATCGCTCCTTAAAAATGGTTCGACACTTCGACACTTCGATTATATTGTTAATATTATCAAAAGTCAATTAAGTATTTTTTCACAAAAAGAATGCATCAACCGTGCAACCGTGCAATCGTATATTATTAACAAAGGAACGCAATAATAAATATTAAAATCAAGCCTGCGGTTGGAAAGATACAAGCATTTTGACCTTCCCAATTCCCTAGCATGTCGCTGTCAAAAGTTCCATTTTTAGACTTCTCTGTAGCGATTCCTTCCGCATACGTAATCACGATATGACAAAGCTACATTCATAGATACGAACTCTCCTACATCAAAGTTGTATTCACTCCATCAGAATCTATGAGGTACCGAGCTGCGAAAATTTACTAAACCAAATTATCTGCGCCATTGTAGCACTTTTGAAAGACGGAGTCTGTTTGTACTGATTTAACTGACCAACTTCAAAAATGGATCATTGGTTTGTTTTAACATGGTGCTGTTCATAGACTTGATATGATTTCACAGTCAGACCATTTTGATGGAATATTGTGTCAATTAATAATTGATTTGTTGCTTAGTATGAAAACCAGTATTTGGTGGGAAAATGTCAATTTCTGTCCGCTGAGTAACAACCCATTTTGTTCCGATAAAAATGAAAGCAAACATATTATGTGATCACTTATTGTGAGTTGATCGGTATTGTAACGGTTTTTTTCACTTTTTACCAAGGACCCGCCGTAGTGCTTGGGAACATTGTAGACAAATTCCTTAACTTCTCAGCGAGAGCGTAAACAAGTAGATATTATATACACAATTGTTTGTCAACAAGAACTTTCAGCAGTGTGTAGAAACCTTCTTTGTATATATACTCCTAGTATTCTATCATCAAGGTACATCATTGCTGTGGGGCAACCTGATTTTTAAATACCTTAGGTCGACACATAATGTCAACATCAACATAAACTTCACTGATGATATATATACAGCATATCCAAGCAGAAATATTTAATTAACTACTGTATTGTTATTTTGACCCAGCAGATTCACTAAAGTTGCGTCATGATAAATTACATCAACTATTAAGCCTTAACATTAAATGTCCATGTACAACGTGGGTAATTAAGAGTGTTTGAAAAAAAACACACTTATACCGTCGCGACACATGCATAGCCTTTGAACGAAATGCAATGTATTAATACTCGCCTTGGAAAATATCTACTACTACTTGTAGCTTCTCGGTCGGTCAATCACACTCATCAATACAGCTAACAAAATATGAATTTATCAAGTACATGTCTGTTAAACGGCAATTTACTCACCAGTCAAGGCACATCACCAAACAGAGAAAGGGCGTTCCTAAATGTCTCGTTTTGATACAGTTTACACATATAATGTCATTTGATAATCTGTTTTGTCACGTGGATTCCATACTTGATCCTATCCATATCATTTTGACAGGTAGTATAAATAATTATCCCATTCTTGCGCGTGTGTTACAGAACTGTCTAGTGCAAAAAAGGGGCTACAAAATGTCTATGTACACTCCATTTCACGTCCGTTACGTCACAGTGGAACAACAATGGCGCGATGTCACGAAATAAGGAAAATATTTTATTTTATTTCTAAATTGAAGCAAAACCCTCGGAGAGTTCAATCAATTAATTGAATAACATATTATAACATACAAACGAGGAGAGTACCAAAAGTTTACAAGGAATTACATAATGTATATACTCACATTCTTGGCAAGGTACTAACTGGTCGACAGTGAATATTTTAAAGTCAATTCGTACAAAGTTATTGGTATATGTGTAACTTTCAAACGGTATTAATGACTTATTTTAATATGATAAATCCATATAATCTTCATTGGTGACATATGTTATCGAATTTCAATTTATTTATTAATTTATTAACATAAGTCTTCCGGTCAAAAATTTGATCCACACATAAATACATACATAAATACGTATATCAAGATTTACATTTTATAAAACATGTAAATAGTTTAGAGAATTGGTCAATAATTCGTTTTTAAAGCAATTCACATTGTAATTGGGGATTTTATCAAGTTGTTTTTAATCATGTTGATTTATTAAATCAGTTTATATTAACAATGATAACTAGGTATAATGGACTTCCTTGAGGAAATTACATTTAATTATTAAACAGCAGTTGACTTCGACTTCTTTTCCATGAAAAAGGTACAGAAACATGTACGTTCCTATTAGCGTTGAAATAGATAATCGATCATTTTTTTTTTTTTTTTTTTTTACAAATGGCTATCGCCTGTGCTATAATGTGAATGCCTGCTGAGGTTTCCCACAACATAGTATTTTCAATAAAAACAATCTGTTTAAATACTCTGACATATCAAACACATACACAATCTTATCTTTCAGTCTGAATGGGTACTGCAGCATAATGCTTTGTTCAGTTGCTAAACATTGGTTACTCCAAGCATACAAAGAGATATTCTTACTCAGATTTATAGTAATATAAGCAGATAATATTTGTAATTGTACATTATCATCCCTTATGTTTTTTTTCTAAATGACAACTATACATAGTGTTTTATACCATCAAACATAATGTATGTAACGTACTCCTGACATATATAAAGGATATGGTGCTTCTATACTAACAGGCGCATAATGTATGTAACGTACTCCTGACATATATAAAGGATATGGTTCTTCTATACTAACAAGTGCATAATGTATGTAACGTACTCCTGACATATATAAAGGATATGGTGCTTCTATACTAACAGGCGCATAATGTATGTAACGTACTCCTGACATATGTAAGGGATATGGTGCTTCTATACTAACAGGCGCATAATGTATGTAACGTACTCCTGACATATATGAAGGATATGGTGCTTCTATACTCACAGGCGCCTTAGAATTAATCGACTTAATTTATAGTGTGGTGGAGAGGTATGTAGTCAGACCACTGAATTCGATTAGACTGTTTTATAAGTCTGTTGTAAGAGATTTAACAAGATAGACAAGGGTTACTACAATGTCAATTTATCATGTAACTACAATACATCAGGACTAATATGATACATAGGGTTACCTTAAAAACAAAATGGAGGATATCATATTGAGTCCGGAAAAATCCACAATGATCATAAATGTCACAGTCACTGAATAGCTTTTCCTTTGTTCTGCTATAAACGTATAGTGAAAGGTGGGGTATTCATGCATGGATGACTACAAAAATATAATAATATGGTTTTCATGTATGGATGAATATATAAGACAGATTGAGAGTTTAGATTTCAAGTATAGATGATTACAAAATACGGGAAGTATGCCTTTCGTGCTTAGAGACTAGCAAACGACATTAATAAACCAAACACCAATCGCACTGTTAGGAATAGAATATGCAAATATGGAATCATTGCTTTCTACATCAACATAAATATTGGTATCAATTAAAGTTGTTGACATGGGGTCACTCATCTTTTAGAAATCCCCGTGCCACTGCCAAGACTATTAAAAAAAAATTGTGGGGGGCGGGTCGGGGCTGTACTATATATTTTATAAGTCATTTCTGAAAAGAAACCATACCTTGCTAAACTTGAATGAAAAATAGAACAAGGAGGAAAACAAATAAAATATAATCAACAACAGCATTTTTTTGAGTGTGATATACAACATGGCCAGACTAGGATTCGAACCTCCGACATCTCATTGCTACCAGGTATACTGTCGCTTAACCAACGAAGCTACTTAGTCAGTGAATGTGCTATTGCCCAGCTGCGCTACAGCTGTAGTCGAGACGTAATTAAGGGGAGGTTACGGTGTTATCAGGAAATAAACCACAGTGGAATTTCTCGTGATTTTGCTTGCAGTGGGGCATGCATCCTTAAAGTAGGGCTTTGTTTTAGCTCACCTGTATATGATATAGCAGTAAGCACTACAATTAAACCGACACAGGTGTGCTTAATACGTCAGCTATAGCTGTGATTCTTACTTCCCGTACATACGTATTATATACATTGGTATGTGTATGGTTTTGCTCATTTACGAGTTCATAAGCATATGAAAGTGTAAGAAATACGCTGAAGTCTGACAAGTTCAGTAAAAGACTTTCATTATATAGTATTAACGTTGTATCACTAAATTGATCACTCTATGCAACTTAATAACTATATTATGTTATGCGCTATATACAGCAAAATATCGGAGCGTTTATGAGTATGACACGTCAACAATATGTCTGATGTATTCCAAAGCAGATACAAAATGTATAAATGTGATCTATGACATTGCATGTTTGTCAGATTACAACTCTATGGTAATTATTTAAGATATCAATAATTAAATGTACAACACTATGGGAAATATGAAATTAAGAGTAATTAAAACTTTACGGGAATAATTTATAGCTAGGGATTTGTATAGCTGAGTGAACTCTTGGAATGTGTGAATGTTTATAAAAAAAAATACATAAGACTGATATTGCTTGAACATTAAACAATTACTCAAATTCCTGTCTTTTCTTACCATCCTTGAAAAATATGAATAGCGAATAGAACGGCATGTTGTGTCTATTATCATGGGTTTTGATTCCGAAACATGTTCATATTATGTTTGTCTTTGTGTTAAGACCAAGAAAATATATCGAAACGTTAATCAGAAACCTAATTATTAATTAATCATATTAGAAACCTACCTAGGAAAGGAACCAGTTAGACTTGTAGATCTTATTTGATGACGTATCTTACCTGTTTCTGATTTAATTCCCCCGCGTACACGACAAGCCTGATGAATGTGTCACACTCGAGTTACATCCGTTAAAACTTTTAATAAAAGTGAGAAGTTGGCGAAACTTAATTCAATCAGTTATCTCAAAATGTCGACTCTTGTCACTGGATTGTAAAATCGAGTTTGTCTCCCTCCTGTTTTAAAAAAAGAACAGACACTCGCGGCTTGGAATTCACCGGTGCGTTTACACCTGTCCACACGTGAATACTATACAGGTACTACATTAGCCATTGTAGAGGTAAATGAGACGTACATTTGTATATATACGGAAGCACGGTCGCGCCAACGGGAGTTATAAGACAATGATATATATCATTGGTTAACTTTCTTAAATTGTAATAAAACATTGCTTGGTATTTGTAAGACATATTTATAGTATTCCAAATAGTGAGTGGAATTCTTGATTTGGATATTTTGAAAGAAAACAACACATTTTGAAAAGAAAATATATGTATAGTACTATATTCTTATTGTAGTTGCAAACTCAAAACGTTTACTTCGAAATATATGACACTAGCATTGGTCAACCAGACACTCCCCATGTAAGTAAATGTTTTGAGTTTATTGATAAAAAATATACATAACTGGTCGTATGAACAGCGTATCAACAGTGAAAAAACACGCGTCAAATGGAAGAAGAAGCCGTTGGAATAAAACCAAGAGGGAAAAATAGACAATCCAAGCCGTTACAGTTACGTTTCAATCCGAAAACGGGACCGTTCAGTACCTCAACTACATGCATACGTAATAATCCCTGATCCTGGTCATGTAAAGGACATTTGAAGACAACTGAAGCAAAAACGAAGCCAGAAGAATTTGAGATGTTAGGGCGACGTTGGTAAACGATTAACAATCTATACGTCTTCGCAAAGGCTTAAGTCATATTTCAGCGGATACATCCATAGGGTACTGAACTTCCGCTTATACATGTAGAGCTATATACGACAATCAAGATGGCGCATCATAATAGACACGAGTTTATGAAATAATATCATGGTAACATTTTAACTGTTTCCCTCCCGGTTCTCCATATATATATACATGTCACGACGTTTTGTCTCTGACAACAATCACATATATAAAGTACATATCATAATCTGACGCTCGCCGCACGAGACCCTGTCAATCAAACTGCAAACGACGGCTAATGGCTGTATATGGGGATGTATGAATCCATATTTGTATACGAACACCATTAACCTTTCCATCGTCCGTTGTGTTAGAAGTAAACATTTGTATGGTATTGTTTGGGGACTTATTTTATCGATGACGGATTATTATTATATATTTATAAATATTTATTATTCTAGATTACAATTATTCACTTATTTATGAATAGTAACTGGGTATATTACATGAATGGCTATGTAAAGAGGACACGAAGTAGTTAAATATATAGCGCAAGCAATTATTTATGTGTGTTTGATTACTTCCCCTCTCTGTTACAAAAGCATTGAGCTTCCTAGGCTTCAGGAATCCCCCCTCCTTTTTGAGGCTAGAATCTTTAGATAATTTTATTTTCCCCTTTTTTCATATTTGGACTACCCAATCCCAATCTAGCCCTCAATCATTGCTTTATATAATATTTCTTTCAGATACCATTAGATCATGTCTGCATCATGGAAGACGCCACGATTTCACGAATAACATAATAGATAATGTAACACTTCATTATATATAATCTCTTATCATGCTATTCTATATGTGTCTTCTTGCATAGATCTCAATGGTTTCACCATATCATGTTTTCCTCGCTAAATCTATATATCTGACTAATGTATTACTGGAGACAATGTCAGCGCGCCTCACATAACAGCCTTTTATATCTAGGGCTGACGGATGACATACGGCCCGGGGGTAAATGCGACGTCTTGTAGCCCGTAGCGGCGGTATACATGGTAAGTAATACAGGTGTATCTAATTATAAATAATGTGATGTAAGAGAGTGTGCAGAAATTCCCCGGACGCGACAAAGCTGTAAACGGTATTGTTGTGTACGGGGTTATACATATATATAACTCATCAATCGGAGGAGTGTCTACCGACGGAACATTACACTCTCTAAAAACGGCCATTTTACATCAATGCTGACATGTTTGAAATTTTAGCGTAAATGTACATGTTATAGGATGACTATCACACATAAAATATTTTAATCGTTGAGTTCGTGATATGAAATAACATGCAGAGACATGTAACCGGTCCTTTTTTATATAATTTAAAAACTGATTATCCTCGTATCCTATCTGCACTTTCACCCTAATTATAGGTGACGTAACATGTGATTAATTAATTTGTACCAGACACGTATATATATACTGAACTACACATGTCTCTGTACTTACAATCCCTCGTAGGTTCACGATCCGGAGATGATCCGATACGTATAGGAGGAAACCAATGTTACAGTTTCTCTGCTCCAACTAAAATGGCTAAGTTGTAGCCAATACATTCTACAGATCTTTCTCTATCTTTTTCTCTCCTTTTTCTACAAAATGTTTCCTCGTGATCGACATGTGGTCCTGTATCACTATATAGGGAACGACAATATAACTTATGCAAAATGTCTTAACCTCATTTTCTCTCCCTTTTCTACAGTCCTTAATTATGTTGTTCCCTTTGCATACCAACTGTTTCCTCATGGTAGGCCATGTGGTCATATATGACCTATTACGAGTTTTGATCTTGAATAAACGAGTCGGAAAACGTGGGTAGAGGTTGGCCGAGAGCTACTAAATTTCACCAGGGCAAATTAAAAAAGAAAAATCTATACAAAGAAGGTCGGTATCTATTTACTTTCTGGACAGTTATCAACAAATTATAACTTCGGCTTTTTTGCTGTTAATATATTTATGTATATATGTGTGTTAATAAGGAATTGTGAATGATTATAAACGGAAGATGTATGGGGCATCATTTTCAAAACGGATGTAAAACGAGGAGTGATATTTTGGAATGAGGATATTTTGAAGCTACTGCATAAATGTCAGTAGTACGCGTACGAGTACATATATATAGGTACACGTGTTTATAACGTAATAATAACAAAAAGTTTGTCGAAAAGTAAAATAGTTTAAGTCATGCGGTAAGTATTTCATTTGGATTTGTTTTCAATACATTTCAATGTGTAACAGGACGAACCCGCGACCCTTGGCTTTCCAGCCCGATTGCTCTAACGTTTAGCTAAAGGGAAATTCCCTACAGCTGATGCTTGTAAGGCAACCTTATCAATGCACATTTGAACCTCGTGCCCCTGTAAGTAGATCTGCTGAGACAAGCCCGTTTTATGGATGTTCGCTTATCTCGTCTTTTATGAAAAACGATTTCATCTTTTTAAACCAGTTATGCACAGAGTCGTAGCTAAAACGTTTTTAACACATCAACAATAAAAAATAAAATATATGCATCATATTGCTATCAACCGTCTTTGAAAACAAGGTTTTCCCTAGTATTCCAAAAATAAACAATGGCTTACTTACTTAGGAAAGGAAATCGCACAAACGCTTACTCCCTACAGTCCGTAACGTGGGAGGGAGTATCCGAGTTTCAATTAAAGTTTAACAGTTGAAATGTACGTGAATGTCTAGTAAACATACGTACGTGTACTCATCATTACACGTTTTAAGTATGTAACTCATCCAATGATCCCACGTGACAATAGGTAAAGGTAAGTGCATTCCCAAATGGACATTACAAAACTATGATTGATGCATGTCTGATGCATTAATTATAGGCTATGTACGTGTGTTGTAGACTAAACTGACACATGCTTCGTCTATAGTACATACTTACAGGTATGACCAACAATGGCTGTTTTGTCTCAGTCCACCACTTAATCTTATTTACATGTATCAATGCATCCTACGGGAGTTTTTTACACTATATATTCACTGAGTCATCATTAACGCCATACATCTCTAGTTACGTGTGTACATGGTAGATCAGTCCGGAATTAACGATATTAAGATAAGACTCGGTAACGTCTATACCACACATGTACACAATTTTTGAAACTTCAGTTTGTGACACAAAACATGAAACAAAATAAAACCATATATCACTATTTTGTTCTTTCCAAAGTGTTTTGACATTTACTTACCTCATGACTAGTCCAAGGAAGTTTAACAACAAAATGATTCGTCTTCCGGCAGCGTACAAAATCCGTCGCCATCTTGGATACACTTTGGGCCTGGCTACAGAAGCTGTAGTATCGGGTTACATGTATATGCGTAGCAACCGTCTGTGTTGGGGGGAACCTGTGGAGAGGTTTGGAGGGGGGTATATGGAGAGTAAGTGTGTGGGGACGGTATGTTAACGTTATTCCTTGTAAAATGCAATCAACGTACATGTACATTTTACTTCACATATTACCTATACATTGACATAGCATTGCACGTTCATCTATCTCTACAATTAACTACAACTTTTTACCTGTTTTGGTCACGTGAAAATAATGTATGGCAATAAGTAAGAAGATTTATGATTTTATATTTTGAATCTCAGGTAGAACGTTAACGTTCCTTATTTGTATAAACATATCATACACATACATTGGGCTTTATGGCTACTTAATATTAGGAAGGTATATTAATGTACGCATACCTTGACCGTACGGTGCATGCATGTCTTATACAAGCTCAGTTCTGCCCCAAAACAGATATTTTTTGGTGGATTCTCGCTTATGATGTATCTACATAAATATATCCTATTATATATCGGTGAGAAAGCGCAGGGGCCGTGTTTGTTGTTTTGACCACGGAAAAGTTGCATGAAAGAATTTTCTATTTAAAAGGTATTTCCACCTGAAATTCGGAATGTATACATACCTATATCTATGTATAGTATGTACAATCAATTACAAACTGCTGATTTGAATTGAAACAATCTGGAATTATGGTCAAAATACAACGTAATTTTGAGCAACATATGAAAGCAATTATGCACGGTAAATCTAACTCCCGTTGTTCTTGTTCATTTGGTTTTAATCAGCAGTATAATAGTTTATCAGCTTGATACATACATACATGTATTTACATGTATTTAATATCATCGTGTAATTTTATGTAAATATGCTGTTTTTGTATTCATGTATGCAATGGCTGACTTGAGTAAACAATGAAAGTTGTGTTGCAAAAACGCGTGTTCGCGTGAACGTCCTGGTAAATGACTAATCAAACAAAACCTGGTTGTATCGTATTTTCAGTCAGTACAATATTAAGGATTCCTGACCCAATGCAGGCAAATAATAGATAATTTCACTGTAGTACCATTTTGTACAAGGCTGTACAGCCACTGTGGAAGGTTCATTAGAACCGTCGACCAGAGGGCTCATTTGGTTAGAGTGACAATATACAATGTACATTAAATACAAACTCTTGTTAGCCCAGATGTAATAGCGCAGTGGGTCTTAATGTGGGAGGAAATCGGAGCACCCGGAGAAAACCCACGTGGTCGGAAAGGCATCCTCGATATTCAGGGGTTACGCTCACGTACGCTCTCTGGAGATGAGCGTAACCCCTGGATATCGAGGTTGTCGGACAGGTGACCCCATACCTTTTCCTGCCGATCAGGCAGTCAAACCGTCTGCTGGATGACCGAACTTATCGGTGGTGAAGCAGACGTGAAATCACTAAAACAAACAAACAAGTCGAACTCCGGCCACCTTGGTGAAAGGCCTTTGCTTTATCTACTGCACCACCCGACCACCCGGTCGTTTGTATTAATCGGAGGTCAGGATTCGAATCCTGGTCTGGTCCCATTGTATGTTCATATAGCACTGCTGCTGATTCCTAGCGAGAATCGGGTTGTCTCAGTATCGGGCTTAGATTCTGTAACATCCCAACCAAGTCTTACCTAATTGATGCTTTTTCTCGCACCTTTTAGTTCGAAAAACTACTCAATTTCGACCAAGTCTACATGTAGTCCGAGGCATCAAATAAATATCGGTCTCGTCTCTTTTAAAGCCGCGTTTGAATGCGTCCGCGTAAACAATGTAGTCAGTCCGTTACAAGGATGAAACCCTATTTCACAGTGTAGATTATATTTTATTTCAACCGTTAAGTATCTTAAAACATCAAAACAATACAAATGAACGAGTGTATCACTTAAGCACGGATGAATACATCGCTGTCATGTAAAGGTGCCAGACATATCGTACGAGATCGAAAAATCTAGTACTTGGTATCACGAGGGATACCCTTGTCTGAAGTGCGAGAACAAATCTTCCAACCCGTTTTGCAGTTCATTAGATATATTTCATGACCAACGATTGGTCAGTCTTCAATTATGATCGTCAAGTAGCAATGATTTGCACTGGTATCCTCAATTATGACGTCATGATTCCTGGCAATTGTTTCCCCGTCCGGAAACAGGGCCCACTTGTATAAAACATCTCAACTCTTGAGATTTCCTCAAGTCTAAGATTTCCCATAGACAATACATTGCTTGAGATTTTCCTTAACTTTGAGATGTTTTATACAAGTGGGCTCAGGAATCGTATACTTGCAAGAGAAACAAATAATTTTCAATATAAATACCCTAAAACTGTGATTGCTAGTAATCGTATGTATCTATATTTTATCTCTTATTAGTTCAGTATCGTTTGTAAATAGATACTCAATGAACCTCGTGTCTTTATATTTAAACAATTGAATACTTCGACAAATAATATACACTACCGACACTCGTTAAGGAACCTCTGTATCTATAAGTACGACCGCGACATCACCAGGATGCCCTATTTTCAACATGTCGATTTATCGTTCGTTCCTAGGCCTGTAGATGGCGCTGTTCTAGGTATTAATTCACAGCAAAAAAAACCCAACTTCACTGGACACACACATTTTAATCGAGGTTATTTTTTTTAAACAGTTTGACGACTTTTAACAAAAAACGCTATGTTGTTTTACAGCACACAGTTTGCGATGGAAATTATCTAGGAGTTTAGACGGTAAAATCACGATTCGGATGTTTGGAGGACAAACAAGATTTTACTACTAATTATTTTACGCTCTGGTGTTCATTTTCTTCAGCCCATATCGTGTGTATTTGTAACGGACCTTCAGTTTAAACCAAAACAACGATACGGCGTACGGGCGAGACCGACCTGGTTTCTCCCGCCACCCGACCTAGTATACAATGTATACGAGAAACATTCAGATAAACCGTTAACCTGTCGGCACTCCAGACGCTACCTCGCTCGGTAGCCTTTACAGAAACTATTTGCTTGTCATCAGGTGCGTGAATTATGAGGTCAGTGATTGAATGGAATTCGGTGGCGTCACGTGATCTTATATGTAAATATTTACAAAATAGCATTTCATGTCGTGATTGATCTCCCAGCCTTGAGTGTGACCCAGTACCCTGTATTTGGCAGATACAAACGCCATACCCAGATAAGGACAACACAGCACTTGGATAGCGTTGACGCATGCTTTGGAAAGTCACATGAGTGTTATACAATATATTTAGAATAAAAGCGGCTGTACGCCAAGGTTCCGCACTCTTTCTGACTTGATATCAAGAACGAGTAAAACTATCGCCATCACAGCTCTTATACCTTAACGGCACTGACATAAACTGTCGTGGAGTATTTCCGCAAAAAGACACACATGGACTTCTAGCCGATAGTTTTGATTAGCGTTAATATAGATATTAAGACACACTATTCTTCTAATGAATAAGAACCCGTTTGGAATAATTCAATCAATATAAATGGCTGGATTGACAACTCCGCTTGTGATCTGTGCTTTTGTGTGTGCCCTTGTGTCGGCGATCACGGACGAGAGTAAGTATCTTGTTTACGCATATTTTGTAATATTTCAGGCGCTATAGGGTTGGTTAACAAGGTTTCGGAAAGACAGGTTTCTTCAGTGTTAAGATACGCATATGTACATATACATAACTTTCATTATCATTTTAAAAGGAAGAATATTTTTTAACATTGTTTAACATCGGCCTTCTGAGATAAATTAAATATGGATCTTACAGAGCCTATTTTTAATCTATCAGCTCTATATGTTGTTTTTTTTTATTAAAGTTGTTAGTTGATTAAAAATATTTATTCTGGCTCGTTAGAGTTAAGGATCCGCCAGGTTGTGACTTTCTTATCCATTAAACCCTTTGTTATATTTGTTTGTCAAGGAGTGGCTGCGGCGCCAGTTGCCGAGGATTCAAACCAGCAAGGAGGACGTATTCTTAAGAGTTTGGTGAAGCGATGGGGCGAGGACATGTTCGGCGGCTGTCATTGTAGCTGGCACGTTGGATGCAGCAGTGACACGTATTGTCATTTTCATCATGGTCACGAGTACTCGTGTAGACCCACGTGCTGTGGAGTGGAATGTACGCACCACGGCCACGACAGTTAGACATACTGAAGATATATCACGCTCAAACGTTTGCTGCACAAAACAAAGGTGTGGAAGACATCAATTTCTTCTAACAAATATAAAACCATTTCCCGCCCATGTTTGAAGACCGAAATAAAGTATATGTACATAGACTGATGCGTTTTTGTGTGTAGACTTGACATGAAGACTACATATGAGTTCCTTGTCGCCAGCAGCCGTTATATTGCTCCGTGAATTCTACTGAAAACCATTCTTCGTATATGGACAGGAAACTGTGAACAATGGTAAACATTTTTATGTTATTCGTTCAAAAGGATCCGGATGATTTTGATTATTCCCTCCAGAAGAACCGATTGACTTTGACCATGCTTGTTTTTTTTCTGGATTTAGTAGATTTTTCGTAGAAACAACGGATTGCGTCCCTGCTGTTTGTCTTGATTTATTTACTGTAATGACTGCGTTTGTATATATTTAACTATTTTTCTCAAATCAATCTTATGTAAGAAAGTTGTTTTGTAATAATTACATTGGACGGTTATAATACAAATCATGTCAAAGTTTTATTTTCAAATTGTTTGGTAAAACCTTTCATAATGTTTGTAAAGCTATAAAATTGCTGGGTGAAATTTCGCAAAACATCTATAATTATCAGTAGTGCTATATATATTCCTTTACAGTGATTAATATATCAGGAAATAATTATAGCTATAAGATATAATAATAATTGCTATAGAAGAAGATACAATTATGATTATTGGTGAAACAATATAATTATAACAATGAAAAATGATAATAAAAAAGGATGATAATGATTATAATAACGTATAAAATTGACATTAAGCTTTGATGTCTTTTTTTCTTAAGTATCGCTTACAAAGCATTTGATAAATGTTATTCACGTATATCAAATCTCGACCTCCCTAAATTCAGTAATTATTAGCACCGTATGGGGGAAATCACTATATTGTTTCCTGATTTATTTTTTAAAAATTACTTAGTATCTGTTATATATAAACTGAGATTTTTATAGATATATTTTTCAGGTGTGTGAAATTGCTAGATAACAACACTGAAAACATGTATATACACTTGTACCACATATTAAATGACTATTCTTTTATCCAACAATCAAACACAAAAGGGCAATCTTTTAAAAGATACGCAAATTATTTAAAACGGATTGTCTAACGTAGAATTGAAAAATAAGACAATTGACGTCTCATGTGGACGAATCTGACGGTATGGTGGAAATTTTCAGTCATTATATAAACTTCCTAAAGAATCCTTGGGAATATACATGTCAATATATTACAATGCGTTTCCTCTAGAAAGATGAATTAAGAATGGGCTTGTTCATGCTCACTAAATATCAATTAAATATTTATGAAAGGAAAATGTCATTATTGTATTGTTTTTCTGTTGAACTGACAGCTTTGTAAACATTACCTTTTCTCCTTTGTGTGACTGTTTCCATTGTTAGAATATTAATGAGAAATGTTAATAAAAAGCTTTAAAAGTGGATTTTCTTTTTTATTAATGGGCATTTTTGACTCTGTGAAATATCAAATAAATATTTTTGTCCCTTCCTGTTCTGATGCCATCTACGTGAAAATGTCGTGGTGGACCTAAAGATATAAAAAATAAGTTTGACCTACGCGTTTTTTTTTACAGATAACGAAAATGTAATATGAGCTATGCAATTGATAAACGGTGATTTAATCATAAATGTATAATTACGCACCTTTTAAATCATGGTATCTCTTTTCTCATTCAGTATGCGTTGCTTTGTTACTTGCAGCATGCTGAATTTTCTGCTATGCTTTGTAACAAAGTGAACAGACTAGAGCTACTGCACTAATTGCAATATTTGTCATCTCTATCTCTGCTCGCTCCTTCGTGTTAGAGATGTCTCAGTAGACACCAATATGGGTTGTCTGTTTTAAACTTTACAGAGTACAGTAATCGGATAAAGAATCACGTGTCTTGAACAGATTGTAGCATTTCAGGAAACAACACACTAAGATTACCACTGATTGGCGCCATCCAGCGTATGTCGACATCGTCTTCCTGTGTCTTCAGATGAGGCGAAAATGCAAAACATTAAATAAACAAATAATGTTCAGATCCACTGTTTTCATTCGTAAACTCCAAACTAACCAGAAAAACAGAAAACTTGATGAAATAAAAAAAAGGATCACTACCATATAGTCTCACACACTGTGGGATTATAATGTCGGTTGATTTCAAATGACTTGAATGCAGGAAAATATGGCGGACGGGAAAATATCATTTGTTAGTACAGCAATCTGAAATACATGAAGATATAGGAGACACTATATTCTACCCGTCACTAGTTGGGCTGTCACTTACTTCTTGGATTAGTCAAATGACACAGTGAAAAGCACACTTGCTTTTGATAATCCTCGAAATTTACGTTTACTTACGTTCTCTGTACATACCGTACATATGTTACCCCTGGATGGTCGAGGATGGCTTTCACACAACACGGTCATGGTTCGATCGGACGTGACAGTTGTATTGTGTGATATGCCCGACCACGTGGGTTTTGTGTCGGGTACTCCAGCTGTCTTAAGCTTCTGAGCGCTTCCGCTCTGGCCAACAAGCATTGTAATTAAAAATTGATAATTCTTTTTATATAATTCCTGAAATTTTCAATTTATTTCAAACATTCTCGAAATCCTTTCGATATAATGGTTCATTGGTCAGAGATCTCTAAGAGAGGGGATAGCAGAGATTAATCTTCGTAGACTTTGCTAAAGGGTTCTTAAAAGTAACCCAACGTCGTTCTATCAACGATCAAAATAGATTTGTACCAAAAAAAGCATGAATCATATTAGTTTTTTTCAGTAGTAATGTATATTCGCTTGAAAGACATTAGCCTCGCTCATAGAATCGTTACTGAAGTATATCTATGAAATACGGTCACTTTCCTTTTGTCAAAATACTCAGTTTTATCTGGAAAAAAACTGTTCTTGTTCACGCGTCTGTGAACTTCAGTTATAGTCTGTTTCAGAAATAAGTATTTAAAGATGAACGTGCCAGAGCATTGATGAGATCGAGGACACGATTAAAACCTAAACAACATTTCAAAGTCGTAAACCATCATTCTACACTCTACCAATACTTTCATTTATATAAATAGTACTTAGAAATTATATTTCAAGGGAAGTAACTCTTAACAATTAGTTTACAGCTGGAGTAAAAATACGGTCATATATGTACAGATTTGTCATAAGAACGTACATGTGTAAGCTAGTACTAATCCATCTGGTGCCAACGACAATTAACAAGTTTTTTTCGTATTAGATTAAAGAACGGAGTTCGCAGGCTTTCTCAGATCAAGTTTCATAATGAATTATTGATTTAGAGAAGATTTCTTCGCACTACAGACCAATCAATTTCGAGATCGATTGATTGAGTGAGTGGAGTGGGTGCTTATGGTTGGGTCAGACTGTAAGTGTGAATTTTAGTTCAAAATCTTTGGGGCATCTACATGTAACTGATATTATTTGAAGATTAATGCATGTTATAATTTTAGCAGGTGTTTGAATTTACAAAACATCTGTGATCGGTATTCTAGTTTTCTCATGCATTCGATTTTTAAAAGTGCAGTAACACGAAGGAAACTGCATTTCTCCAAAGACTTTTCAAACTTAATGGAATAGATATGATATCTATTAAATATTTCACCAATATACAAAATGTGTGTTGTAATTAATTTACTTCCATAGAAGATTTGTAAGTTTTCAGTGTAAGGTATGTCTTACTATGCTTTTAACAAATTTAAACTATTTCACTTATTCATGTATAATTAATGAAGGAATTGTCTGGATTAATAATGTTAAATTTTCAGTTATATAATATTTACAAATTATATTTCAAGGGAAGTAACTCTTAACAATTAGTTTACAGCTGGAGTAAAAATACGGTCATATATGTACAGATTTGTCATAAGAACGTACATGTGTAAGCTAGTACTAATCCATCTGGTGCCAACGACAATTAACAAGTTTTTTTCGTATTAGATTAAAGAACGGAGTTTGCAGGCTTTCTCAGATCAAGTTTCATAATGAATTATTGATTTAGAGAAGATTTCTTCGCACTACAGACCAATCAATTTCGAGATCGATTGATTGAGTGAGTGGAGTGGGTGCTTATGGTTGGGTCAGACTGTAAGTGTGAATTTTAGTTCAAAATCGTTGGGGCATCTACATGTAACTGATATTATTTGAAGATTAATGCATGTTATAATTTTAGCAGGTGTTTGAATTTACAAAACATCTGTGATCGGTATTCTAGTTTTCTCATGCATTCGATTTTTAAAAGTGCAGTAACACGAAGGAAACTGCATTTCTCCAAAGACTTTTCAAACTTAATGGAATAGATATGATATCTATTAAATATTTCACCAATATACAAAATGTGTGTTGTAATTAATTTACTTCCATAGAAGATTTGTAAGTTTTCAGTGTAAGGTATGTCTTACTATGCTTTTAACAAATTTAAACTATTTCACTTATTCATGTATAATTAATGAAGGAATTGTCTGGATTAATAATGTTAAATTTTCAGTTATATAATATTTACAAATTATATTTCAAGGGAAGTAACTCTTAACAATTAGTTTACAGCTGGAGTAAAAATACGGTCATATATGTACAGATTTGTCATAAGAACGTACATGTGTAAGCTAGTACTAATCCATCTGGTGCCAACGACAATTAACAAGTTTTTTTCGTATTAGATTAAAGAACGGAGTTTGCAGGCTTTCTCAGATCAAGTTTCATAATGAATTATTGATTTAGAGAAGATTTCTTCGCACTACAGACCAATCAATTTCGAGATCGATTGATTGAGTGAGTGGAGTGGGTGCTTATGGTTGGGTCAGACTGTAAGTGTGAATTTTAGTTCAAAATCGTTGGGGCATCTACATGTAACTGATATTATTTGAAGATTAATGCATGTTATAATTTTAGCAGGTGTTTGAATTTACAAAACATCTGTGATCGGTATTCTAGTTTTCTCATGCATTCGATTTTTAAAAGTGCAGTAACACGAAGGAAACTGCATTTCTCCAAAGACTTTTCAAACTTAATGGAATAGATATGATATCTGTTAAATATTTCACCAATATACAAAATGTGTGTTGTAATTAATTTACTTCCATAGAAGATTTGTAAGTTTTCAGTGTAAGGTATGTCTTACTATGCTTTTAACAAATTTAAACTATTTCACTTATTCATGTATAATTAATGAAGGAATTGTCTGGATTAATAATGTTAAATTTTCAGTTATATAATATTTACAAATTATATTTCAAGGGAAGTAACTCTTAACAATTAGTTTACAGCTGGAGTAAAAATACGGTCATATATGTACAGATTTGTCATAAGAACTTACATTTGTAAGCTAGTACTAATCCATCTGGTGCCAACGACAACTAACAAGTTTTTTAGTATTAGAACGGAGTTTGCAAGATTTCACAGATCAAGTTTCATAATAAATTATTGATTTAGTAAAGATTTCTTCGCACTACTTCTTCAACTTCAACTTCAACAGGATACTCCAAAACGTTCAATATACTGAACATTATTTAGAGGCGTCAGAGAGATCCGTTAAAAAACAAGTAATTATATTTTTGTTTTTTTAGAACTATATGATAAAACGCTTAGAATTTGTGAGAGAGGAGATTTACCTTCAGTGTTGAGAGGTCTGCACTGTCTCCAATGGAGGTTGGAAGGCTGTCCCAGGTACGAATTGCTCTAGGAAAGAATGAATTTGCATGATAATTTGTGGAGCTGTGTGGAATCTGGAATTTGTGTTGTCGGGTTCGCTGGAGATTTTACATTGGTGGTTTTAACATCTCCGAATGAATCTCAGGGATGAATTTGCCTTGTTGGTAATGTTATTGCCGTGGGTGTTCTATGATTTTTTTTTTATTGATGCCCAGGTATTTAGCCGCATCTGCTTACTTTAGAATTTGTCCATGGAGAATATAGTTTAATTTCTGTGTCAGTGTCTTCTTTGAGATGTCTAGAATTTCACATTTACCAGGGTTGAAAGACATTTACCAATTTTGTTCCCACCTTTTCAGAAGATTTAAATCTTTTGTAGTGTTACATAGACAATAGTGTCGTCTGCAAAAAGTCTAACTTGGCTTGTGATAGAGTCTGGTAGATCATTTAAGTAGATTAGAAAAAGGCAGGGGCCCCATGACTGAGCCTTGAGGGACTCCAGAGAGGAGAGGACAGGACAGGACAGGACGAAGATATGGTGTTACTTACAGCAACTTTCTGACTACGGTCAAGGAGAAAATGTTGGACACAAGCAATGATTTTGCTGTGAATGCCAAAACGAGTGAGTTTTAGAATGAGTCGGGCATGGTCGATATTGTCGAACGCATTTGAAATATCCATAACGGCTACATCTGTTTGGTGACCTAGCGCTAGATTATTATAGATGTCTGCGGTTAAAGCAAGAAGTTGTGTCTCGCAGCTACGTTTGGAGCAAAAACCATGCTGGATACTATGGAAGGGGATCACCGCTATAATAATTTTTTTATAGAATTAGTTACTTCTGGTTTGGAATCTAATTCTATGTACATTTGTATTATTTCCCTAGTTGATAAGTTATAGAATTAGTTACTTCTGGTTTTGAATCTAATTCTATGTTCATTTGTATTAATTCTATGTTCATTTGTATTAATTCCCTAGTTGATAAGTGTCTTTTTCCATGCTATGTACATTTGTGTTGTTGCACTCGTTTACAAATCTATTGCGTGTTCATTCCATGCTATGCTAGTTTTCATTCCATGCTATGCTAGTTTTACCGATCGCGATTTCGTGTTAGCTTGTAGTATTCAATCCATTCCAGACTTACGTGATGTTATATACTCAGTACATTCTATCGGTTGATCTGAAGCTTTCGTCATTTTTGTAAAAACAGAAATTCGAAACAAAGATTTAATTCAGAAATAGCTAGCTAGTCAACTAGTAAACGAGTAAGCCAGCAGTTGAAATACGTTAGGTTTCCTCATTATGACGACAAGCTGCGCTGCGATCGTCTTAAATATACAGGGACCGCTCCCCAACCGCATCCGGATCACCATACGGACGCTATGTCGTTATTTGTTTACGTTTTGACTATTGTATTTTTAAGGTTCTTATATTCATTAATGCTTAAATTAAATATATGTTCAAGAACATATTAATGACGCCGTCAATATTGATGTAGACTCGGACAGTGCGAGAAACATTTTAAGGGCCTGCACAAGAAGAACAATTAGACTTGCTCAAGTCCAGAAAATAATCACAAAAACTAAATGCGAGTCTAATATTGACAGAGCGTAGAGCTATTCTTCCCCACTCCAATACACACATTTAAAACAAAAGTGGAAAAAAAATAAGCAAATGTATGTAGGTTAAATGTTGCAGTAACTTAATTAACAATCTCTTAC
>NW_018408311.1:0-1058 GCF_002113885.1 Mizuhopecten yessoensis
AATGGTCCCCATTGATGGGGACACCCTGACAATATGCCATATTATGTGCACAATAACAGTTATTTTTTTTTTATTCATAAGTGTGTTTTGTACAAAATCAAATATCTATAGAGACCATTTCTTTCCTTAATCTTCTTTATTACACAAGTAGAATAGACAATTTTTGCACATAATTTATATTTATTTATGTTAGTGTTGTCTCATGTTTTCAAATGTATGTTTGTGTGCAAATTTGTTTATTTATGTTATAATTTTTGTGTAGATGAATGTATATATATATGTGTATGTATGTTTGTATACATGTTATTATATGTACATGTAGTGTGTAAGTAAGTGTTCGTCCTTTATGTTAGGTTCAAATGTTTTAGTACCTCAACTAAATTTACTAAATTTATGAAATATGATGAAAGAAAGTGACAGAAAGATGAATGTTGAACGAAAACCCTCCTATGAGAGGACAATACATTGTAAAGGGGGAAGATCCCAGGGCTCCTCAACCCTGGCTTCCTCCGTAAACACTTGCCGAGGAAATAAAATATTTGAACAAAAAAAAAACAAAAAAAAAAACCAACATCATTTTTATGCATGTATGTCGTGATTTAAGTGTAAGTAAATAATTTAAAAGATTTTAGTCTGATATTCCTAACGTTCTTTTCGTATCATTTGATATACATATCAGATTCAGGAAAGCCAAGATGAAGTGGCCTTTCAACATGCCGTGGATAGTATGGAGGATCATTGGCAACAAAGTACAGCAACAAAGAAGGATTGGTAAAAAGCAATTGCCACTTCTTGGCTCTTGGCAGAGTTTACCAAGGTCTGGATCAGTAAGTAATGCTGATTATTTGTTAGTGGACACGTTTGATCATAAATGACAATGATTGTTTGTGTTTGTTGTACGTCCTAGCTAACCTGGCCACAGGAGCCGATGAACGTATGTCATGGCATAGCGTTCGTCGTCCGTCAACATTTCCTTTAAATCACTTCTAGTCCTGAACGCCTGAATTGAATTTAATTTGGTCCGGAGCATTATTGGGCGAAGGAAATCCAATGTTGTA
>NW_018408311.1:8846-15216 GCF_002113885.1 Mizuhopecten yessoensis
TAGTGTCAAGTTTGGGAACTGAGTGATGCAGGACAACCCCGAGCAGTTGTAGTATGTGATTCTGATTTTGGAGTGGCGAGATGCTGGCAAGGAAAATTAGAATGCCTTGTTTGTGAGTGGAAAGAATCATGCTGCCACATAAGGAAGGTGAAGGCAATGATGTCAGATGATTTTTCAGATGTCCCAGATGTCATTGACCGCCTTATTATAGACTTGTTGGAATCACAGGGCCTCCAGTCAGAACACCAGTTGAAATGCTTGTCCGTCACAAAGATATCATTCAACAGAAGCACTCCATTTCCAAGCGTTGAACATCATGTGACTTTTTCCAGTTCTGTACAAGAGTGCATGACCTGTGGAAACTGCGCTGAGGAAAGTTTTAAGAATGTCCACCTTTTCACATGTAAAAGGGTTATAGATTGCACAGGTATTTCCACCACTTTTAGCTTCTTGGTATATTGTTTTCTTTTCAGTGGCTTTATTATTATGTAGTGCTTACTCTCATTTAATTGCTTTCATGAAAGTAATGAATGTAAACACTATTAAGCTGCAACATTTAAAGGATTGACTCTATACATTTATTTGATATTTTCATTTGAACAATTATCAAGCTTGTACTATGGTTGTGTGTGCATACAGACATGTTCCTTGTCATAAGACCTTTCTATTGGTAATACATTTGCAGACCTGTCGACCTTGACCATGACCTTTGACCAAAAAATTGTTTCTGAATTTCCCCCCCATTGACAAGCTATGTTTTCTTCTGTCAACTTTTGCTTTTCAGAATCCTCTGATGGGATTTTCATACTATTTCCTTTACTCACCTAGCATTAAGGGCAAATGTCGCTTATTCCATACGGCGGCATCCATCATCCGTATAATTCTGCTATAAACCACATCTCCTCATAAAATACGGCACAGGTATATCAATCAAAATTTTGCAGGAAATATCTGTAGGACAAGTTAGCATTAGAGAGCAATAGCCAACAGTCTTGCAACTTATACTTTCCAGTGTCTTCAAGGACATGCAGCAGATGTGGACAGCAGTATCCATATGATGAATGGGCAGATGATGTGCTCAATATAGCCAGCTTTATGGTACATCATGAAGTTCTAAGAGAGTACATGTATTTGTATGTATATGGAAGGTTAGTATTTCATTAAGAGGCGACTACTTCACATTAACATTACTGCTTAAAATTATAATCATACATCCACAGCCAGTACCCTGTGCAGTTATTTATGAAGAGATGGCCAATTTTCCTCAGTTGCACTACATTATCTTTGTCCATGGTTTAAACATTTCTTCATATGATTGATGTTGACTTTACAAGTTTTGTCCATGTTGGTAAGAACTTAATAATGTTCCTGGAACTTGCTGACCTACAAAGGCAAAAAATGTAATGAAATGTACAAAACTTTTCCTTTCATGAACATTTGTTGACATACAGTTTTGTTACTGTGACCAATACATTGATGTTGTAGTTTTATATTGGTTAAACTGATACAAAGTATATTTTTTTAAAAATGATTATCCTAACTTGTAACAGTTTCATTCACTTGGTGAATAGTATTCTTTGCTTGTACTTCTTTTAGTCATTTCTCACATTGAAAATAAGACGTACTACAATCAATCATTCTGATGTTATTTTAGGTGTACCCTACATGCTTTTTATCAGACATAGTCGAGTATACAAAAGGAAGAAGGCAATGAGGAACTTTCAAAGAATTTCCTGTATCGCCACTTTCGTCTTTCATGGTACAGCTTTGTAGACCTTCTAGACATCAATATCAGGAATGGCTTCATTTGTGAAGAATGTGGACCAACACCAGAAATGGTATTATTTGATGCCACAACGCTAGGGCACAGAAAAATTTATCAAACCAAAATGAAGAACTTGGAAGGAAGAAATGTTGGAAGTTAAGTATTGCATTAGGATTTCATTTTCTGCAGTCCTTCACATCATTCATGTAAGGTACCTGGTACAATGTGTTAGGTTGGTTGCAATTTTCACTTCATAATTTAGATAATGTTCTATTAACAGGACTTCAGTCCTATTATTAATACATGAAAACCTACATTGACCTGTGGAAAGACACATGCACCTTCTCCAAATGGGTTAGAATACTTAGCCTGATTGTCCATAGCATTTCTTGCTACCTAATAGCATCCAAACAGTTTTCAGTAATGAAAAAAAATAAGCTTTATCTTAATCAAGCTCAGATGAATAATGCTGTCATGGTGATTTATATCGAATGATCTATTTGTAGACTAATCTTTTCTCATACAGATAACATGTCCATTTTTCATATCTCCATATTTCAAAAACTATTGAATTTGTCTAATAATGCTTATAATCAATTATGTAATTTTCTTATACTAGTCACAAGGATCGAGTCTACATTCGTCATAAACCCACAAGAGATTTGCTCCAGTCCTTTGTATCCGGAAAGGAAACTGTGGATTTTCATGGGTTGAAGGAGAAGTTGAAAGAGCACTGTCCGTCTTTAATACCGTTCATGAATTACTGTGAGGCCATAGGCACAACAGATACAGTTCCTGAGGAATTCCACAAATTTATCACCCTTCTGGCATCAAGATATGCAGTTTGTGCCTCAGTACACCTTTCAGCCATCCATTTATTAGAAAGGTTATTACAAGATGAAAACTGTTTCTCATCTACGGTGTTTCTTCATAGTTTACACAGGGAGTGTCCTGTTCTGTTTGAACTGATGCCTTACTTAAAAAAGTGCCAACATATTTAACATCAGTCAAGACAAGTCATTACAAGAATGTTGCTTCTGGCAAAAGAGCCATTTCAGCACGAATCATCACTGTCGGCAGAAGCCGCAACACCAACAGCGGACGGCAATATGTTCTACCATTTTGCAGAAAAATGTAGGGACCGTCCGACATATGTCGTGGATAAACCTAAACTGACAACAGAGGAAACCATGTGCAAGAAAGGGAAGGATAATTTGCTGCCTGGTATTTTCACCTTGCACTGTCAACATGGCATTTTATCAAAAAATTTAGAAAGACATATTCATAATAGTTTTTATAAGTATATTAATGAACATAATCTTCTTGTTTCCTCACAGTCAGGGTTCCGTAAGCATCATTCTTGCGAGACTGCCTTACTCAGTATTGTTAATAAGTGGGCAAAGGAAATTGACAAAGGAAATGTCAATGGTGTTATTTTTATAGATTTTAAAAAAGCCTTTGACATGGTAGATCATGAGGTTTTAATTCAAAAGTTAGCCATATATCAATGTGACAAATTATCTTTGAGCTGGTTTCAATCTTATCTCTCTCACCGGTTTCAAAAAGTTACAGTATCTAATCATATTTCTAAAAGTAATCAAATTACTCATGGTGTTCCACAGGGTTCCATAATAGGTCCCCTGATGTTTCTTATTTTTATCAATGATTTACCTCTTGGGCTAAAATCAGGTACAGATATGTATGCTGATGACTCGACTCTGAGTGCATCTGGAAGTTCTATTTCTATTGTACAGGATGAGTTACAAGCTGATCTGAGTAAAGTCCAAGACTGGTGTAATGAGAATAAAATGATTCTAAATAGGAATAAAACGAAATGTATGGTTATTGCCACAAAACAGAAACTTAACAGAATAGATGATGCTCTAAGCCTAATATTAGATCAGGAATGTATTGAACAAGTAAAGAGTGAAAAACTCCTTGGTGTAAAAATTGACAACAGTTTATCTTGGTTAGATCACATAGCATCTGTTGTTTCAAAGATTAACAGTGGTTTGGGTTTACTTCGACGCATCCGTCAATATTTACCACTTTCAGCTAGACTTAAATTTTTTCACGCATGTATTTTTCCCCACTTCATGTACAGTAGCACAGTATGGAGCGGATGCTCTTTAAATCTTCTACAAAAACTGTCAAAAGCGCAGAAACAAGCTGCAAGATTACTGTTGGATGCTCCATTTGATACACCATCAGTAGAAATGTTTTCTTCATTAGGGTGGTTACCAATTGGCGAATATTTGAAATTCAAAAGAGGTGTTATGGTGTACAAATGTATAAATAATCTAGTTCCAGGATATCTTTCTAATCAATTTAATTTGTCTAACAACAGATATACTAGATCAGCATCCCAAAACTCTGTCAAGGTACCCAAACACCGTACCACATTTTATTCCAAACACTTTTTGGTACAAGGGAGCCAGATTTGGAATAATTTACCGGTTGAAGTAAGACTCTCTTCCTCCTTGACAAAACTCAAACAAAATATGATTGGTAACATTAAGAATGCGGTTTAATTGTCTTTTATTTTTACTATTATACTTTTTAGATACAGCTTTGATTTGTTTTATTTTCGCTATATTAGCGTGTATTCTGTCAATTTTTAGCTTTTGCTACATTAGCATATATGTAAATTAGACAATTTGTCTTTTAATGAAAACCATAATGGGTTAAGCACGGAATATATTTCGTGCTTCTGTGATAATTTTATTGTAATTGTATTGAACGACCGTTTAAATTATGAAATAACTGTGATATGAATTGCTGTTTTAGTAGACCAACAATTATTTCATGTACATTTATTTGATGTGATACTACTTTGTCTTTTAACTAACAAATTTTACTAACAGAGGACCCTGTGGAAGATTAGCTTTGCTAAACAGGTTTTGTATCCTCAATAAATAAAGTTTATTATTATTATTATTATTATTATTAAGTACAGCTTTCACTTTGTCTTCTAATTCACTCAGCTAAAATATTAAACGTAAGTCCATAGTCATGGTTCATACAGACCTTGAACAGTGCTTGAATTTCAGATCAGTGCTTGAAAAGTACTGGAGTTTTCATTTTTTCTTAAAAGTCCTTGAAAAGTGCTTGAATTTTCATATTTTGTCCTGGAGTTTTACCGAGAGTGCCTGATTTTTTTTCTGTGGTTGCAGAATTAAGAAAAAATCAAGGAAATTTTAGTCTTATATTGATTTCTTAATGCAATATGTGGATTTCATTTGTTCACAGTAACTAGACATTATCTATATGGTTAATTATTAAAAGTGCATGCACTCTTTTGAGCATTTTACTTACACAACAGAATTGAATGGAAATGTTCTTTTGTAATTTTAGACGAGTTACACATAAAAAGTTTAGGCCAAAAAATGCGAATTTTGTCATGAAAAATCTGTATGAACCATGATATTACATATAAACCATTATTTTGCATTTTGCCTCTAGACTGATTAACATCTTATTTTCAAAATGCATTCAAATTCTAATACTCGTTTTTAGCATTTCTCTGAAAGATATTATGAAGATAATCTGTGATACATATAGCTCCCTTAAACATGAAAAAATTCAAACAATAGTGCATAAGTAATTATGCTAATGATGAATACAAATATTCTCCTTTTTAATATTCAAAACAGCTTTGCAAGAAATATTCACTATAACATTATTTAAATTCCATAAATATTTAAAACAGATTTTTTTTAACTTTATCGTGACTTATCAAACAAGAGGCCCAAGGGCCTTAGCGGTCACCTGAGGTGTATCATAGGTACTGGTAGCTTGATTTTATTGTTTAAATGTGATGTGGAAATCAACATGTAAACTAAGTGAAATACAATACTTGCCATGTCATCAAAGGATAAGAATTTTGAAATATTTGTAAATGTTCCCTTTGGGGCCCCGCTCTAACCCCTGGGGAGTGGACAGGAATTCCAAGTTTACAATGTGATACCGTCATCCACCAAAGATGATTCTGACCAAGTAAAAATAATTTCCAACAGAAAATTGTCAAAATATACCCAAAAGTGTTGTTTCCCTTTATAAACTATAGTAAAATTTACCCCCTCCCTAAGGGAGAACGGATAGCTCGGGGGTCCTGAAATTTACAATTTAAATAAAGCCCCTGATGATCTTTCCATCCATGCAGAGAAAATAACTGTAATACCTCTGAGTCTGGAGAAGAAGATTTTAGAAATATTGGCTAATTTTCCCTTTTGGGGCCCGCCCTGTCCCCTAGGGTTGGGGTAGGAATCCTAGTTTTACAATTTAAAACCATCTCCCTCCTCCAAGGATAATTCTCACCAAGTAAAAATAATTTCCAACAGAAAATTGTCAAAATATACCCAAAAGTGTTGTTTCCTTATATAAACTATAGAAAACTTTACCCCCTCCCCAAGGGAGAATGGATAGCTCGGGGGTCCTGAAATTTACAATTTAAATACAGCCCCTGATGATCTTTCCATCCATGCAGAGAAAATGACTGTAATACCTCTGAGTCTGGAGAAGAAGATTTTTGAAATATTGGTTAATTTTCCCTTTTGGGCCCCGCCCTGGCCCCTAGGGTTGGGGTAGGAATCCCAATTTTACAAT
>NW_018408311.1:17553-19005 GCF_002113885.1 Mizuhopecten yessoensis
CTACAGGCCTTAAAACAGTAATAATGTAGTGTGTAGCAATTCTAGTAATTAACAAGATATTCAAGAGGGATCTTGGTGCCCACCATTGAATGATCATTATTTATTCTTTGTATGATTTTTTCTTTACTTTGATCATCCAATAACAAGGAAGCCTTCATATGAAATCAGAGAGACATCTTAGAGAATAATTTTGTGTGAATTATAAACAGCAATGTTAATCTTCAACTGTCAGCAATTTCGCTTTCTGGATAAGACTCAGAACGGAATCCCATACACGAATCTGAGACAAGAGGAACCAATATATGCAATCAAACAGATATGTAAGAAGAACTTTTTTTGAATTAGAAATCTCAATACAAAACTTTAACTGTTAGCAATTTTGTTTTCTGGATCAAACTAAAAATAAAGCAAGTGCCCCATCATGTGTCAAGGCAGCAAAATATACATCATACACATTCAAACAGAAATGGAAATACCTGTATAAAACTCTTCTGTTAGGTTTGATTTGTTTCATTTTCATCCTAAATATGTCTCCCACTAAGAACAAGGATCCTGTTCAGAGATCCACTGTTTCTTCGACCTTTTCAACCATATGTCTTTTACTTTTTAGCCAGTAGCCTTGATATTTCGACAATTGATTTCTTTAATTTTTAATTCCAACCATATTTCCTACATAAGGTCTGAAAATCCAACCAACTTTGATTCACAATCTCATAACAAAATGTTAGTCGGTGATAACAAAAAATGTGACCTTGGCCTATGACCAAGTCACCTTGACCTCTACACCATGACTTTAACATTTTGTCAGTTGTCTCCTTGCTTGATTATGAACAACTTTGATTCCTCATTTCAAAACTTTCACAATTCTTAATTTAAACAAAGAAAACAATCCGTATGTATTTCAGAATCCAGGTGACCTTTAAGGCCCATCGGCCTCTTGTTTCACTTTGTCATAAAATCTTCCATCAATATTTTCTTATCAATGTCCTATTATCCAGGTTGAGACTTTCAAAGTAGTGTCAGAGTGAAAGAAGTTCAAATACTGTCCATTGTTGTCTTCTTAGAATCTGTAGAGATATAAATTTCATAACTGAAACAAGTTTTTGCCTCTTTAGAAGATGCTAATAACATGTAACCAAAAACCGTTTTTGTACACAAATATCTATCCTCTATCATGTATTTTTTTCACAAAGTATTCAATAGACTAAGTTCAGTGACATGCTATGTTATTTACATTCGTATAAGTGATATATTCTCTCAGTGTTACTCAGTTAAAGCAGGGACCTTGACTTACCGGTGCATTTGTTCACTGAGAATTTTCCTGTTTTATTTCCCTTCTATTATTGTTGGAAATGCCTTTTTTTTATCTTGAAAGCCAATCCCTATGTGACCCTTTCTGAAATATCGGTAATGTTAAGAAGAAGCAAGAATTTCAATTATAAATTGGTGTCC
>NW_018408312.1:0-1058 GCF_002113885.1 Mizuhopecten yessoensis
GGACTTCCACTCTGCAAAAGTTACAGTTGCCGTTTCCTCGCAGTACCAGTTTCCGAAGTACTGCTGGTGCATTGGGGCACTCCTGTCTTTCTTGCATTTGCTGCAGACAACTTTTGTAGTCCTCCTCTCATACTTTCTCCGAAATTGTCCAGCTTCTTCCTCCTTCATCTTTTTCTCTCTGTATTTGCTGGTTGAAAACGGAACATATCTCTGTTGTTGGACAGCCTCTCTCTGTGTTGGCATCACATGTATCCTCCTTGCAGGGTCAAAGTATGCCAAAGGTACAACAGGATTAGGTGTAAGATTTAAAATTTTAGGAGTTTTCTCTGGGGAGGTCTGTGTGGCTGAAGTTGCCATGGCAACTTTACGTGCTGGAATTTGTTCCCTTGTATCTGGTGAGAGACGTCTCCTCTTAAGTTTGGCAGATCCAACTGTATTTGGTGGTTGTGGAAAAGGGTGTGGATTGTAGATAGTCCCTGTTGGAAGGTGTGATTTTAACTGAATTGGTGCCGGAAGATCTTGGGCAGCTGTATGGACAGGTTGCGGAGGATGGATGCCTTGTTGTAAAATTTTCCTCTCCTGCATCTTACCATGCTTGTTGTGCCTAAAAAAATAGACAACAGTGTATTATGGTACTTAGCAAATTTCTTTGGAAACTGTGATGAAATACTTCATGGTGAGAAGGAAAGAAAAAAGATGATTTTCTCTCAACAAATTGTTCGAATATTTACCTAGATGTTTCAGATATTCAACAAAGAAAAAACTAACAAGCTGGTGACAAAACAGTTATATGGTTGCAATAATCTGTATCTTTTGCAATGTTAAATTCAGTTCTTGAAAAGTCTTTAAAAATCATTATCTCACTTTAAGGTCAGGTGTCTGAAAAGATCACTTCCCTATAACATAAAAAAAATGAACTACTGCAATGGACAAGTTTTGTTGGAATAAGTCCAAATGAAATGGTAACAATTTTATAATCTTGTTAAAAAAATCCTGACATGGCCGCCTGCACGCAGTTGGTAGAGCGGAGGACTGTAGTGGTTACTCAAAGCTATCCT
>NW_018408312.1:7150-7396 GCF_002113885.1 Mizuhopecten yessoensis
TTTCGCTGCGTATAACCTCCACTTTATTACGGGTAAGTGGAGTGTATACGAAGCGAACGCTTGGCTAACGAAGATGATGTTATGATAGTTTTCCTGTAAACTATTTTGGAGGACATTTTGTTGGTTGTGCATACATATTACATCTTGCCGATATATTTGCTGAATACCAATGTTTTTAATATAGTCAGTGCTTCAGAAATAATCCTTGTTCTCTGTTTATTATTTTCCTAACCAGATTTAGCGTTA
>NW_018408312.1:14342-18556 GCF_002113885.1 Mizuhopecten yessoensis
TAAGTTATTACAACTTCTGAAGCCATCTCCTATCAACATTTTAATAACAAATGATTACATAGACAGACAATTTCAAATGATGTTTATCTGAGTAACATCAATGTACCATGTGTTCATATTTGAATATATTAATATCAGTATATTGAAAAAAATACAGCATTACTTGTTCATTCTTAATATCAATATGACATTTATTCTACTTTTGAGAACTGATATTCTTTCGACTTTAGTTATTTTGATCGATTCAGGAAGAATATAGTTCCCGATATATTTCAATCAAATCTTTGGTTTTATATCACTTCCTATTTTTTATATTTTGATGCAATCTACTCCCTGGGGCATCGTCGAGTCGATCAAGGTCTAGAGAATAAATCTAATGAAACTAACCCGTGATAGCTCAGTTGGTAGAGCGGAGGAGTGTAATGGTTCACTCAAAGCTATCCTTAGGTCGCTGGTTCAACTCCGGCTCGCGGGATTTTTATCCTCATTAAATGTAGATTAATTTAATCCTTAACAATGTCATTAAATCGTGTAATCATATTCAAAAGTTTCCAGATGAAACAAGATATTATTTTCTTTGCAAGTATAAGCAACATTCATACTTCTTACATATATACAGATTATTCTCCATGACCTGGTTATTGCACTTGCCGAAATAAAAGCGCACACATTCATTTATTACATTGTATGAGAGATCAAGAACTAACTTCATTAAACATATACAACTTATCTAGAGAATTAAACACTCGTTATATACAGTTCAAATCCCAAAAGTATCTATAGACTTTTTTTATTGAATATTGTTTTTCATTTAACATTCAAGGAACCGTATCTAATCATCATGTGTTCTGGGGTTTTCTCTCTCGTAAATTGAAGCTTAATCGTTTCTGTTGTTTTGTGCTTACGTTATGACGATAATATCAATGACGTAAAATTTCACTGGAGAAAAACGGAGAAAATTATGCGTTAACGTACTTAAACTTAAGTATGTAATTAAACTTTCTTATTGAGTTGGCATATAATGTAATTTTATGTAAACAAGAACCAAATGTTTCGTTAATTCGCAGGAGTATTGCATCATCAAATAAGATGGGCTGTACATAGACTGGACTTCATTGTGTTTCTGAAAATGTTCTTGTATGTATAACAACTTAAGCGGAAAAGAACAAAAATCAGAACAACAGAAACAGAGGTAAAACAAACGAAGTATTATTAATAAATGTCATACAAATATCCAGGGGTAAGCTGCTTAGTCCGAAAAGTGGTACTTTGTGTCTTGATGTCAATATCATAACTAAGATTAATCAGATTCACCAACGGTTTAAGAACAAAGTGACCACATATTTACAGAAAACATTGTTATTTATGGTTCGAAATCAATTCGTGACCGGATAAGTCACCGTTTAAAAAAAGATGTATTTCCAAAACAAAACATAACAGTATAAGGGGAATAACTCTTAGAAAAGTAAATAAAGTGAAAAAAATATCGATCTTTTTATTTTCTGAGTCATTTAAGGAGTACTTTTTCAAGTCACCTCTTAGGTATGATAAGACAGAGCGACTAAATGATTAGGATATGAATGTTTTGATGTGAAGGTTATGCTGATTAGTGTATAATGTATAAATTATGTATTATAAAATAATATTTGTGCAAATTAATGCAGGAAGGTCATTATTAAAGAGAAATTAAAATTCATCAAATGATATAGGCGAGTAGAAAAATATACGCCCAACGTGGGGCTCGAACCCACGACCCCGAGATTAAGAGTCTCGTGCTCTACCGACTGAGCTAGCCGGGCTGTTTCTATCGATTGCGATATCTATTAAGCGTTTTAGGATAAATGTCATTATGAAAATAGGATGCAAAATCTCATTTTAAAACAAATTTTACATTTATTTGTTCGACTTATATCTGTCAGCCATATAAAACGTGAAATCGGAAGTGTAACTAACCTATGATTCATTAGACTTCCGTTTCCCACCAATATTCAGACCTTTATTACCATTTCCCGCTATATTTATCAGGTATATCACAGGCATTTGTTTTTAAATATGCCTTACGATGACGCAAAAGATTATACACGCATGATGGGTTTGATTATTTTTACATCTTCTTCTTTTAAACCAGATCTCGTACTGGTGTTAATGTTTTTGAGCAGTCTATATATAATTTAGTATAGACAAATATTAGAGAATCCTCACTGACCGAGCCTGCCTAATACTGTACGTGTTGTCATCGTGCGTTATAGAACGTGTGTTATAGAACTAGTGTTAATCATAATGAAATTTGTTTAAAAACACAATCGACATAACATAAAAGTTGAAAATGCAACAAAAGGGAACATGCTTTTATCTAATAAATAACGTCCTCATCCATTCTACACAGGGTATGTAAAATGAAGCTTCGTTGTTTTCAGTTCAATTCCCTTACATTTTAGTATATAAACTATCTGATAATCATACTCAACGATTTACATGATACATATATATGTTGGTGTGTCTACAGACAAATACTAGTAATCTAACGGTTTAATTCTTATCTAAAAACACTAATACATTTCCTGCCTCAAAAAAATATAAGCTTGCTTGATTACAAAGGAAACCCAGCCTACATATCATCCAACATTCGAAAGACAAGCTAATCTCGCGTCTGTATTTCAACTTTTACGAACACTCATTAACGATAAAGAAATTGACCTGTTGCGTTAGTATTTGAATGATAATAATAATAATAATGTATAACATTTGGATAATTTAACGCTTGCTTCAAAACCTTCAGTGTTTCTGTTGCGTAACGTAGATCATGATTGCCATCTAAGCTATCGATTCGGGTGTGACTCCTGGCAACATCTCTTCATTTGGAAAGGATGTGTTCAATATATTAGGATATTGATTTATTCATTACATTCAATGTCGTGTAATCTTGTACTTGTCAGAACAGATTGCTGTTGTTTCTTTGAATAAGTGGATGAAACATTATATGACAAATAAGTAAAAACAAACGACGTCTGAGGCATAAGCGGGTCGACCACACTCCGTTTAACCTATTTAGGATTATAGATTTCTGGGCTAGTATTCCTTCTCTATAGCTAGTATGACCGTGTCTGGACCTCACGAATTGACTCGTTTGTGACGTTACCTTTATGTACTTATTTTTTATCGTATCAAGTATCTTTTCATTGTCATATAATTACTCTTTAAAGACCTTTAATAATTTATTTAAAGTTCGACTTTCCACATGAATTGATTCGTCTTTCGGTTGTCAATAAAGCCTTAATAAAGCTAGGCAAACACATGCAATCCAGTCTTTATGATTTAGGTCATGCATCAGCGATTGCTGCATGAAATTTAACAACATGGCATTGTATATCAAATCTTCTTTTAAGATGTAACATTCTTACACCATTTACATGTTTGGATTTTTTTATACAAGCATATTGTTATAAAATTACCGAATAACGTCAACATTCCATTTATTCTACTTTTGATTTTTTCGACTGAAGTTATTTTGATCAATTCAGGAAAAAAACCATTCCCGATTTATTACAATCAGTCATTGTCTTTATTAAACTTCCCTATTTCATATCTTTATGCAATCTACTCCTGGGACAAGTCCAGTCGATAAGTGTCTGGTGAATACTATCTACTAATATCACCCGTGATAGCTCAGTTGGAGGACTGTAGTGGTAAACCTCAAAGCTATCCTTAGGTCGCTGGTTCGACTCCGGCTCGCGGGAAATTTTTCTTTGCAGTTTTAAACGCGTTTAACCCTTTATAAGAATGACATACATTCATATTTCTAATAAAAATAATTCGAAAACAAGTGAATTTCTTATACAGATCTTTCTCAATAATCTGTTAATTGTACTTCCAGAAATAATAACGCTCCCATTTGTTTATAACATTGTAAGGGAGTTAAGAACTTACTTCATATGACATATGACCACATCTTACAGCTACTTAAAGGGGCATCATGGATAAGTAACTTTATTTTTTGTCTTTTTTTCAAATACTACATAAACCTTTCAAGTGAGACTCCTTATGGAAAATAACGATCGGATTTGGCTGAAATAGATTCATAAAAATGATTAAATCTAAGAAAATCATCGGTATTTCTACCTGTCTGACCAACGTTTTGTTCAGGGATTTCCCTCTACTAGCGCATGCGCATAGCACACCATTTCTTTGTAAACAAAATGACTGGCCGTGTGAAG
>NW_018408312.1:19158-28056 GCF_002113885.1 Mizuhopecten yessoensis
CGTACCATCTGTACCGGCCACATTCCGGTACTAAATTCAATATATATTTAAATATATCTACTTTATGTTTATGCCTATTATCATTGTTGACATTTAATTGTAAATGTATGACGGGAGAAGGCTGTGATAAATTGTAAAAACTTGTGCCCCATCCCTTGTTTAATTTTATTGGCAACACATTTATGTTTAAAGCTAAATAAATTTAAATTCTGAATATTGGCAAGTGTGCAATTAACTTCTAATGATGAATAATTACTGTTCAATAAGTTTGAATACGGACTTAGAAATCATATAACTTGGTTTCATAGTGCGGTAAGAAGTTGCAGTTGCCTGACGGCCCCTCTCTGGGGGCCTCTTTGGAAACCGTTTCATCTCGCTCGCACCACTTGTGTTTACTGCCTAGTCAGGTGACGTTATCGGCGCTATTTTTAGCAGGGCTTTCCCGAACAATTCAAGTGGTCAAACTGGACATTTGGAACGGACTATGAATATGGGGATAGCGTGGTAATATAAGTGGAAGTGCATACAATACATACATTCATTAAAAAAAAAAGCCTTTTCACGTGATGTCCCTTTAAATAAGTTGCCAGCCCTGGTCAGCCAATAGGTCGAATGGTCCTCATAGTTACTACTATGACTGGTTCTAGGACCCACGACATCACTTAATGTTTGTGACGTTGCATTTATGTACATATATATAATTTATCTTATTTACCGAATTGTTACGTGTATTCAATAACTTCCCAGTGTCACCTACTAACATTAAAGGGCATATTCTGAAAACCCATTTGAATATTGAATTCAGTCCGTGTATATAACGCCATGATACAAGATGCAATACTCCTACGAATTACAGAAACGTTCGGTTCGAGTTAAAGTTGTATTTCGTTATATGCCAACTGGATTTGATTGCTTTAATAGTATATAGCTAGTGCTTACAACTGAAATAAGCTGTTTTTCTCCAGTGAAATTTTACGTACAGGTTCGTCAAAACGTAAACACAAAAGCATAGAATTGATCAAGCGTCGATAAACGAGAAGAAAGCAGACCACACCATGAGTTGATACAACTCTTTGCTTGATAAGTGAATCAACATAATTCATACAGAGAATACTAGTGACTTTTGGGACTTGTGTTAGGTTTAACTGTGTGGTACTGTTCGATATATTATAAGTTGTTAATGTCCAATTAAAGTTAATTTCTAATCTCTCATAAAATGTAATAAACATTGTTAGCGCTTTTATTTCTGCAAGTACAATTACAAGATTATGGAGAAAGATCTGTACAGGCAGTTTACTTGTTTTCGATTTGTTTCTGTTAGAACTATGGATGCTGCTTATCCTTGTAAAGAAAGCAAGGAAAATAAATCTTGAAACTATTAAAATTTATAAGCACGATGTATTGAAAATCTACAATCACGTTTAAAACTACAAAGAAAAGAAATCCCGCGAGCCGGAGTCGAACCAGCGACCTAAGGATAGCTTTGAGTTTAACCACTACAGTCCTCCGCTCTACCAACTGAGCTATCACGGGGGTTATTCCATACCTGTATTATCTAAAGAGTAATCGACTCGACGATGCCCCAGAAGTAGATTGCATACAAATATGAAAATAAAAAGTTATGTAAAAAAAAACATATCGGGAACTGTATTTTTCCTGAATCGATCAAAATAACTGAAGTCGAAAAAACCTGTTTTAAAAAGTAAAATAAATGGAATTTTGACTAAAAAAATACCAAAGATATTCTGTATTTTTATAACAATATACTGATATAATATATTCTAAAATTAAAATGGTGTAAAAATGTCACTACGTAAATAAAAGATTTTATATAAAATGGCATGTAATATAATTCTATGTGGCATTTATCCGTGTATGTCCTATATGTAAAGTTGGGATTTCAAGTGTTCAAGTGACACCCGGAAGACTGGTGAGTCCATGTGGAAAATCGAACCTTAAATGATTTATGGTCTGAACATTTTGTAATTATGTAGCAATGCAAAGTTACTGGATACACATAACAATTAAGTAAATAAGATAAAATGAAATATTAGTACATAAAGGCAACGTCATAAACAGTTATTATCGTGAGTCCCAGAAACAGCCATACCAGGTATGAAGAAGGACTATCAGCCCGATTGGCCCGGGGGCTGACCGAAAACTATAAACCTAAATAAGTCAAACGGAGTGTGATTGACTCGTTTATGACTCGGACGTCATTTGTCTTTATTCATTTGTCATATATTTGTTTACATCCACCTTATTCAAAGGTGTCGCCAGTAATCCGTTCTGACGAGTATGAGATTAAACGACCAAGAACGTTAATAAAGTATAAATAAATTGTCTTATAAATTGACATTATTCTCTAAATCAACCAAATCAATAGAATTCACATCCAAATCGATTGCTTAGATGGCATTCATGCTCACCTTTACACAACCAAAACGTTCAAGGTTTCGAACCAGGCGTTTTATTTCGTGACCAGTTACTTACAGAAAGGCGTGTAATGATTTATACTTCATTTGGTATGGAAATACATTCAGTACAGAAAAAATAAGGATTATTTCAAAAATACAACTATTAAAATATCTTTGTTAAAAATTACCTCTGAAAGACATATTACTCATGCCGAAATCTATTTTTCGAAAAAAATGTGTACTTAAATAGTTTACAGCTACACATTGTAATCGCCATTCGAATTTCGTGGGTAAAATCTCTCATAATAAGAGAATGCAGGCGTGCCTTCAGAATTGTATGAGAAATAGTAACGGGTGTAAAAATCAAAAGTTCTATTAGAAGAAACATTTTGGGGAGAGGATACTCAAGATTGGTCAAAAGATCTTTTGAATTATTAAAGTTCCGTCTATTAATCCCACTTCTGGAGTATACGACTGTAACCCTGATTTAATGGTCATAAGAATGGAAGTAAGAAATTTGGATAATGTTTTGGTTAAGCCACTAGCAGAGTCGGCAAGATAATTCATATTTTTAACTCTTATGCATGTTCGTAAAAATTCTAATTCAGACGCATGGTAAACTTGTCTTTCGAAAATTGGATAATGATATAGGCAGTGTTTCCTTTGTTATCAAGCAAACTTACATGTTTTGGAGGCAGGAAATGTATTAATGTTTGCAGACAAGGATTAAACTATTAGATAATTAGATCATTTGGCTGTATACACTATCACATATACAATTATCATGCAGATACTAGTCTTTATTTAAACCTGATTACATATTGAGTCAAAGACTCGTCTCCCATATGGTCAAGCATATTGAAACATGTACATTATATACAACAATGATAAAATAGTACTATGAATAGTTAATTGGTAAGATAATTTTACAAGTACATTTTAAATCCACAATTATCACAGAAACAGCTCTAAATGAAACAATGACCCGAGCTTTCCAGCGAGTATGGTAATCAAATAATAAAGCTATACATTTATTTTTAAATATGCTTAAATATGTTTATACACATTAATGCGAGAGAATTTAACTGGAAAAGAACAAAGCTTCATTTTTACATACCTTGCGTTAAATTGAGGAGTGTGTTGTTAATTCGATATAAAGTTTCACTGTCAAAAAATGTAATCATGTATTGGAAACTCTCCTGTAGGACCATAGCTTTGATTAATGATTTCTGACAGAAAGAAACATACTTTGCAGGACGTTATGTTGGAAAAGAACGATATTTTATTTTTCCATATTTTGTGTTGAATGGAAGAGGGTGTTATTTATAAGTTGTTTCCTTTTCATTGCATTTTCAACTTATACGCTATGTCGAATGTGGTTTTAAAACAAAATTTCATTTTGATTTACGCTAGTTTAATTCACACACCATCCCACCACATAATTATGCAGTCCCGGTCAGTGCGGATTATCTAACATTAATCTATACTAATTTAAATATGGTCTCCACTAAAACTCGACCCCAGTACTACATCTTGTTTTAATAACATTACTCTAAAGATATAATGAGTTTTAAGGGCTCTTTCATGCTTAGTCTGATTTTTAGCGGCAAATGGGCTTTATTGCCCTGAAGTGTGTTATAAAAATCCAATCCATTATGCGTATCTAATCTATTAACATCATATCACATATAACACCAAAAATACTTACTTTTGAAATACTAAATAAATATAACGGGAAACTATTTCAAAGGTCTGAATATAGGCGGGAAACGGAAGTGCATTGATCATAGGTTAGTTACACTTTCGACTAGCTGTTTTATATGTCTAACAAATAAAATCCGACCAAATAAACTATAAACATGTTTTGGAGTAAGATATTTCATCCTATCTTCATAATTATATTAATCCTATGTTGCTTATTAGATATCGAAATGTCAAAGTAACTGCCCGGCTACCTTTGTGTTTAAAGATCTGTTGTTAACATGTTATTAATTACTTTCATTTAGTTATTAAGTACTTTAAATAAGTATATGATAATATATATTCAAAGATATCATTTGCTCTTAATGCATTATTCAAAATGTCTATACTCATCAAATTGTTATTTACCTGTGTTCTGTTACCGAGGAGCCAAACCCATTATTGACAGTCTAACGGTCACTGTATACTGTGTTACACGCGTTGTAAAATTGTAAATAATCTTAATTATCGTGGTGAGAAATTACAGTAATATATACAGTGTACATTATTGCATACGAGCCTTCCGTATTTTATTTATTCCGTGATATTGATCAACAAATTGTACCAAATCGACCAGTTGTGCGGAGAGAAGCGCACAGCGGGGCGAATGATTGTCAAATTGCACAGTTGTGCGCACCATGTGTGGACTGTGTGTGAACGATGTATGCACGCTGTGCGCACGGTATTTTTGGTGCTTTGTGCGGTCCCACAACTGTATATATTAAAACCTTTTTCCTGTTGATAGATATTCCAAACAGAGAGGATAGAGAGCTGATGGCCTGTATGGAGGAGTATGAGTCAGCTCAGCGGGGTCAGTATGAATGCAAAAAATGGAATTGCACTTAATGACAGAAAATTTCGAATGTTTTTTTCTTCTGAGAAAATATTATATTGATATTTATTGAACATTACAGGCAAAAGTCTGTGTCAGGTTTTAAATAATGTATGCAGTGTACTGACAAGAGTGCAAGTGTTTGTATGATACACACTTTTAAGAAAATAACAGGCAATCATGCATGGTTTGCCAAAAAATATTTTTTAGTCTGTCTAAGTTACATCACTGGTAAAAATATGCATCACTTTTTTCCTTCATTAAAAGTTACATGTTTCAAATTTTGTTTAGTTATTAAACCATTTTTTTTTTATTTGATGTGATAGGCTGGCTCGAGTAAGTATTATCTTCCAGTGCCATGAGTTTACTCAAAATAGCCCATTCATTACTTCAGATCTTAAGGCCTATTTAATCTGTTTATAATATTCAGAATTTCACAAATCATATAACGTATATTTGATCTGAAAGCAAAAGGCATATCTTATGGCACTGGAAAATTGGCTATGGTAAGTGTGTGGTAGTGTACTTGTAATTCGGTGAGCTTTTGTGTGCAAATATATTAGCTTAATTTGTATTGTATGTGTGGTTGTGCCTTTTCGTGGGCATTTGGGGGTATATTATTTTCTCTGTGCATTTAGTGTATCACAAGGGTACTTTATTGTTGTGTATTTGTACTTTTTATTAGATATGTGCATTTAATAAATAATACTGGCTTATACTTAATGAAACATTATACTTTTGTGTCTACAACTATACTTTTGGTGCTGTAGTTTGGTGCTCATGTGTCTACAACTATACTTTTGGTGCTGGTGTCTACAACTATACTTTTGGTGCTCATGTGTCTACACCTATACTTTTGGTGCTGGTGTCTACAACTATACTTTTGGTGCTGTAGTTTGGTGCTCATGTGTCTACAACTATACTTTTGGTGCTCATGTGTCTACACCTATACTTTTGGTGCTCATGTGTCTATACCTATACTTTTGGTGCTCATGTGTCTACAACTATACTTTTGGTGCTCATGTGTCTACAACTATACTTTTGGTGCTCATGTGTCTACACCTATACTTTTGGTGCTCATGTGTCTATACCTATACTTTTGGTGCTCATGTGTCTACACCTATACTTTTGGTGCTCATGTGTCTACAACTATACTTTTGGTGCTCATGTGTCTACACCTATACTTTTGGTGCTCATGTGTCTATACCTATACTTTTGGTGCTCATGTGTCTACACCTATACTTTTGGTGCTCATGTGTCTACAACTATACTTTTGGTGCTCATGTGTCTACACCTATACTTTTGGTGCTCATGTGTCTATACCTATACTTTTGGTGCTCATGTGTCTACACCTATACTTTTGGTGCTGGTGTCTACAACTTTACTTTTCATGTTGTCTTTTCGGGGACTTCTCAATTTTGGGATTGAAAACTTTTTCTTTTGCTATACATTTCTTTTATTTTGTAGCTCATACTAAAAGTAACATAACACAACACACCAAGCTTATTTAACATATAGATCTGTTCTTAATTCACTCCATATTCTAATTTTGATACAGTTGTTCATTTTACTTGAATAGGTTTCTCCATTGATTAAGTTTCAACTATTGTGTTCAAAATATATTGTAGTGTAACTCAATATTATCAAAAACAAAAATGGTGCAATAGAACGAAGACTTTCTTCATATAATTAAATGCTTGTCAAATGTAAAATTCTACCTTTTAACAAGTTTATATCATAACAATTTAATCTTGTGTTGTGTCTTAATCAGGCAACAATTAATATTTATAACAATGGTGTAGATGTTGTATGTAAGTATGGTGAATATTGTAAGCAGGTAATCAATTAACCATTTTCACTATATAATATCAAGGTAAGTATTGTGTGTAGTGTAATGGAGTACTAACTCATTTTAAGTGTGATGTAATGGTATAAATATGGTCTGTGCTGTAACAAGGTTTTTCAGGTAAATTTATTACAATATTGAAATCATTTGTCTTTTACAGTCATTTAGAAAACCAGATAGAAATCAAACCCACACTCCAAAGAAGGGGGTTGTGAAGACTGTTTTACTGCTTTTCTTCCTTCCTCTCTCCCATCACTTTTTGTATTGGAAACTATAAATCACAGCATCTTGATACTTTGTGCCAGGCTTAATGCGGATATGTTTTTCTGCCTAATTTTTATTTTAATTCTTGTATTCTATACATTTCATATCCATGGCATGTCCATTTCCTAAAATGATGTGTAGTATTATAATCATGAAAGTTTGTTTTATAACAAGTAAAGATTTTTAATTTTAATTTTAAAATTTCAATTTGAGTTTGTTAAATTTGTTAGAAAAATTTCAAACAACATTTTTGGTGTCTGTTCATTTAATATTACTGGAGCTATTTTCAAAGTTTGTTGATACAGTACCTGAATTAATATGGGTTTAAATTTAAGAAAAAATGGTTTTATTTAAATTACAGGCTCCAAACTACCTTCCGCCAGTAAAAAGAATGTTATACCTACCAAACAGCCTAAAGGAAATCAATCATGTAAGTTATATATTTTCATTTAATAAAAAAAAATCTTGCAACCATTATTATTTTTATCTATGGAAATTTAGGAAGAATATTTGTGGAATAAACAAAAATCAAGTTCTATTCAATATTTATCTTTTATTACATAACAACATGTATTTTTGAAAAGTTATATTTTTGTTTTACAGTTTTCCAAGTCAAAGATACCTTCCTTGCTCCTCCCCCAAAGCCTAAAGCTTCAACTTCGATGCAACCATGTAAAAAGAAACCAGGTAGTAGCCTAATATTACTGATTTATGGAGATCTGTTTTGAGAAGAACGTTTCAACAAATTCTAAATGATACATTTAATAAATTGCATAACCCTTGATACATATTATTAATATATTAAGACAAAAATGAAATGAAAGGCAAAATTGTTCTTTTTATATTTAATATGATGTCCATTATTAGACAGTACTTTTTTTAAAGTGTATATTAAAGGTGCACATGTCAAATTTACAGGAGTATTGAACTAGTGGTAAGTGATAAATGACGCATTTTAACCACCTTTTCCCCCTTCACATCCTTATCCTTACCTGTGTAAAAAGAACTGTTAAAAAATGATTTTTTGGACAGGAAAGCTAGTACACACCGTATTTATCATAGATGCACTATCATACTGTTTCCTTTGTGTTATGTTTCTGTTTTAGACTGAATATGCCATTGTAGAACTGTTGAGTCACATTTCTTTCACCATATTCTGTATTACCTCACATTTCCTGAACCTCATCTATTATTTTGAATCTCTTTTCTATAAATCTGCACATATGCTACTTTTCTCTTGCTTTGCATGGTATGTTTTCCCCAAGTCTTACATATAGTGTTTATATTTTTAGCTCACCTATGGCATGGTGCGGCGTCCGGCGTCAATATTTTATTTTAAACAAATTCTTCTTAATAACCGCAAGGCCTAGGGTGATGATATTTGGCCATAAGCAAACTGGGATGAAGTGCTACCAAGTTCGTTAAAATAAATTACCTTCACCTATATTCAAGGTCACAGGGGTCAAATATGTTAAAAACTTTAAACTTCTTCGTCTGAATAACCGAAATGACCAGGGTGATGATATTTGGCCAGTAGCATGCTGTGATGAAGGGCTACCAAGTTTGTTCAAATGAATGACCTTGACCCACTTTCAACCTAATGTCCTTGTTCGACTTTCAAGGTCACAGGCGTCATATATTTAAATATTTTAATAGGTTCTTATGAATCAAACACTGATATTCTGTCTGTAGCTGTATTTTAGTCCACTTTTAAGATTACAAGTGTGAGATTAATACCAGGTGAGTGATGCAGGCCGGCCCATTGGGCCTCTTGTAATTTTATTGAATAGTTTAGTATA
>NW_018408312.1:29400-31286 GCF_002113885.1 Mizuhopecten yessoensis
ATAGGTTGGACATCTGGCATTTTATGCGAAGACTGTCTATTGGCTGCACAACTGATGCCCATCCATTGTATGGCACATTCATGGGTCGTCTCAGCCAATGCATCTTCGAATGGGGGGAGAAAGACGTTTCGTTGCTGAAGAGGGCAAAGAGGGCTGAGATGATTCAGCATCATATTCCTGATCCATCAGATGCTGATGTTGTGCGCCACATTAAGTCTCAAGAGTTGGCTTCACACTGCCGAAGGATAACCAGAGGCACAAAGGAAACAACGACTCTGATTAGTGAGCTAATCCACTCCATGGAGGGAGACAAGGGACTGGACATCCCTGGATTGCCACTATTGAATACTATAAAGATGCAGGAGATTTGGGCTAAACAGAGTCAACATGTTCCTTGCCTTCAGGATCCTGATGGTGTCCAACTTTACACTAAGGTTTGCACTGTTAGGAAAGGTGGTGTGGAGCTACCAAAGTATTGCTGTGCCAGAGGTTCAACCTCATTGGAAAGTTTTCATCTCCACACGAACAGATTTGTTCCAGGTAAAAGTAACAACATACACTTTTTTGGCACAGATATATTCAAATTGCAAAGACTTTTTTTTAATGTACATAAATTTGATATTCCAAATACGTCGCACATTATGGAGCCTTGGTGTTCACTGACAACAATCCATTCATGCTGTGATAAGTTTCATTCTCTAGTTTTCAAGTTACATTATTATGAATAATAATTTGCTTGTAATTGTACTATTACAATCATCAGCTATTATCACTATTATCAGCTATTGTTCATGTCAGCTGATAGCAAATAGAGAAGAAACATTTAGTCTGTGATATTACCTGAAGGACAATTAGCAAGTAAAGCAGAGGATTCAAACATTTATGTATAGGCCCTACATATTTTCATTTTTATACATAAATGATATCGTATTGCTGAGACTGTCAGTTTAACCAATGCATAATTTTATCATTGAAAATATTTTAACTTTCTACTTACAGGATAACTGAACCTATTCCAAATTTATCTTACAGGTACCCTAGCCAGTGATGTCAACTTCCAGGTGTACCTTTTGGATGGCATCCATCGTTGGAACCAGGATAGAGAGGGAGAGACAACAACAGACCGAGAATGTCAAGGACCTCTCTCATACGATGGAGTTTTGCGACATCCTGTGAACCAGTTGTCACAAGATGTGCTGCACAAAAAGATTTCTCCAGATTTTAAAGTCCCTGGGAAACACACAGGTACATACAGCAGTTAATATGTTTCACATTATATTTACAATGACGGTGTCTAAAAATATAAACTACATGTACAATATTTTTATTACACAAATGTCAATAAGATGATAGTTACCACATGAGCATGATTGAACTATCAATAGCTTAAGTAGAAAATACATACTTGTGTTATTTCAGGTGAGCTCATTGACTTGGAGTATTGTAAATTGCAGTCAACAGGTACCACCATTAAGTACAAGGAAACAGCCTTGTCTCTAGAAGAGGATACGCAGCACGAAGAGGATACCATCGAGGAGGAGGATGAAGGCTTTGAGGAGACTGGGCATTTTGAGGATCCCACTGTCCCAGCATTGCAGACGGCAATTCCTAAACCGATGACACCTAGCAAACCTATCTTGTGTATCCCCACAGATACAGAATATAGACAACTAGCTAGAGGTTTGTGTTTAACTTGAATGTCAACAATTTCATGTGGATAATGTCTAAACTCAGTATCAACCAGTTGATATAAATACAAACATACTCAAATGTGCTTCCATTTGACAAAACCTAACAAATTCAGGCTTGAAAACACAGTGGAATTAAAGCACAAATCAAGCATTTCTACAGGGTTACAGGAAAATATGGTCATAACAAATTGACTT
>NW_018408312.1:34714-38911 GCF_002113885.1 Mizuhopecten yessoensis
TTTTTGTATGTTTCAGGTATAACAAAAAGGGGAAGGAAAGAGATCTCAAGATCTTGTTGCAAGGCATTCAGCTGCCACAGGCTTCAATGACTGGAAAAGGAACTCCATTGCCAAAGTTAAAGCCAGAGTCCTTGCAGTCAGGCGAGGCATCTCCTTTTTCCTTTTTGTTACCTCCAGATACTGCTGGTATGGCAAAACTCAAGATGCGGAAGTCAAAGGCACCACCACCACCAGCACCAGTTGTTTCTCGCCCAATTCTTCCCATGCCACTACCGCCTGTCACTGGGCCAGTACGTTTCTCTGTGATACTGTCTCCACCAATGGCTACTCCGCCATTGCCAGATCTAGGCAGAGTGGTTACAGTACCAAGTGTACAACACCAGGGACAAAAGAGAAAGGCAGTGACAGATGATAGTGGGATTGTGAAACGCAATTACACCAAAACGGCCCAAACTGTCAAATGCAGCAAGTGTGGCGACGACAGAAATCCTCCCACACATCAGCAGTACATGGGATATAGATACTGCAGCAAGACAGAGTCTGTGTCTTTCGAAAACTGGAGGACACAGTTGAAAGACAAGGGGGTTGCAAGAAAAAGAAAGATATGATGGAAATTGAAGGATTGAGATTATTTCAACAATGGATTAAAGGGGCGTGAAAGAACAGTTATACAATTTTTAATGCTGCCTACTATATGATAATTTTTGTGATAATATCACAGTTAATGAAATTGCTATATAGTAGAAGGTTCCAAGCCCCTGTAAAAGCAGAGGACAAATTTGTATGGCGCTATGGGAGATTGACATTTTCTTTAATGTAATTTTTATAATTCACTCAACCACTGATCTTCAAAGCTTGGTTGATACATATTAAGAAAGATTACTTGTAATGATGACAGTTTGAAATATGCTTGTTCTGTGGAAAGAGACGTTTCTTTAGTTAAACTGGCTTAGGACACTTTCCTTGTTCGGAAAGAGATCCGAGTTCAAATCTCGGTGGAAGCATTAATTGTTGCAGTCAAGCATATTTGAAATTGTCTTTTTCATCATTCATGTGATTTTAAACATTTTCCATTTCCTTGGAATCTGTGCTCAAACCAACTATCTGGTAACTCGCTTAGATCATGTCAAACGATCAAAAAGTCTAATGAAAACATTGAAAACAGTATTTGGCTGTAAGTTTCATGTAACAAAAGAAACAGGTGAGGGATACAGGCCCTTTGGGCCTCTTGTTTTTCTCTTTTTTTCCTTTTTCTTCTCTCCTCCTTTCTCTTTTTCTGATTTGTGCAGCTGGAGACTTATGGGCTATGCAAATATTTTTCTTAATAACAGTAATGAGGTCAAGTGAAAACTTTAAGTGCTAGCTGGAGTCCAAGGTCAACATGGGTTTAAAGCTTTAAAATTACAATTTCAAATTTCATACAACATTATCTTAAGCGTTTAAGAAATGTTAAAATGTCTATTGTTCTAGTTACCAAATTTAGTCTGTAATTACCTATATGCCAGTTTCATGTAACAAAAGAAACAGGATACAGGCCCTCTGGGCCTCTTGTTTTTCTCTTTTTTTTCCCCTTTTCTTCTCTCCTCCTTTCTCTTTTTCTGGTTATTGAGACTTATGAGCTATGGCCTTAGCTCAGTCGGTAGAGCACGAGACTTTTAATCTCGGGGTCGTGGGTACGAGCCCCACATTGGGCGAATATTTTTGTATTCTTCCAACTCAACACAAAATTATAGTCATTCTAAAACGCCATATAAAGGTTGTTAGATGTTACAATTATCTTTAGTTTCTTCTTAAAAATTTAATGCATGTTTTTTTTCTAAGAGTTATTCCCCTTACACTGCCATGGATTTAAACAAACGCTCAAGCGCGCATTACCGGGGCATTATATTATGAGAGACACTTCAATCTACGTTGAAAAAAAATCGCCGTGTTATCATCATGAAATGATATCCAACCATTAAACTATTTGACATCCAGGTCAGAGACCCAGTTGTTACAAGAACCGCTTACCCTTTCAAAGTAAGCTGTTCAGCCTTCGATATCTGTTTGAGTCCATGAAATTATTATGAAATTATTCCGTTTGACTTTTCCTCAGTTTTTGTTGGTAAATTTGCTTTTCTATATTCTTCCTAACACTAACATTATTTTTTTTTCAAATTTTTCAAATTTTTATTTGACACATTTAAAAACATAGAACTTAACCAAGACATGGTATTTGACAAATAGTGTTGGAAAGAAATATACGAAGCCATGATCAGAGGTTGTAAGGCAAAAATAAAGGCAACGACATACAGCAATAATTCCAGAAATATGGTTGGGTAATACATTTCAGTAGAAACACAGCTGTTCCCTGTATGATGCCCACGTACATTATAGAAATATTATGTTTTGTGCTGTCGTTTTATTTCTTCATTTAATCACTCGATACAGACCAACTTTGATTACATATTAAAGCTTTCTAACCATATCAGGTAATATATACTGTATATAAAAAATATGTAATATAAAAAAAAATCAACGTCACATTAATATAAAAAGAAAAACAACTCATCAACATGTTAATATAAAAAGAAAAACAACTCATCAACATGTTAATATAAAAAGAGAAAACTCATCAATATAAAAAGAAAAAACCCTCATCAACACGTTAATGTAAAATGAAAAAATCTCAACTACATTATTTATTTGAAATTTAATTTTGTTGTATTAAAATGTGTATACAGGTAGGATCCTGATGCAGGGTAATTGCTGAAGGATATTAACATAAAATAATTTTTTTTTGCTTCAATGAAACTTTACGTACATATTTGTTACAATGTATCATTGCATTGATAAACACAAAATAACAGAATTGATAGAGCATTATTAAACTACGAAAAAAAGCATTAATAAATTTGATTTGATATAATATCTTGCTTGAATACGGGACTTACAAAACACATACGACGAAAGAAGACTGGAGGCTATGGAGACTCTGCTCTTTTGTGGTTTGGTAGGTTGAAAAACACCCAATACAGATAAAACATCATAAAATCTCAATCCAGAAACTTTTGCAAATCGAATTACACGATAAGGTAACAGCGTAAAAAGGGACCAAAAAACCAACCGCAAAATTACCGTCCAATCTCGCTAACCTGCATCCTCAGTAAATTGATGGAACACATCCTTACCAGAAGCATCACGACTCACGCCGACATCTATAATGAACAACGCCGTAAAATGACCTCCACCATGTTACTATATAAAATCATAAACGGCCTTGTGGTATATGATGGCAACCTCCAAATTCTCCAGCGAACCCGACAACACAAATTCCAGATTCCACACAGCTCCACAAATTATCATGCAAATTCATTCTTTCCTAGAGCAATTCGTACCTGAAACAGCCTCCGAATCTGCATCGCCAACATTGCAGATCTCTCAACACTGAAGGCAAATATCTCCTCTCTCACAAATTCTAAGCGTACATGTTGTTTTTATCGTGTAGTTCTAAAAAAATAAAATGTTTTTAACCGATCTTTCTGACGCCTCTACATAATGTTCAGTATATGAACGTTTTAGAGTATCCTGTTGAAGTTGTTCAAGGCTTAAGTCTATCTACAATATAAACATATTTGAAAAATAAAAATAAAAAACTCCCGCGAGCCGGAGTCGAACCAGCGACCTAAGGATAGCTATAAGGTTGACCACTACAGTCCTCCGCTCTACCAACTGAGCTATCACGGGTTATGGAACCGAAGGGGAATCGTTTCCAAGATTCCCGAGGGTGTTCAATGTATAAACTATCGAAAATATAATTTAGTATAATAGTGTGGATGAGTACATTTATTCATTTTATAATTCATCCTTGATTTATTAAAACATTCTGAATGTCAATTACTAGTTTGGTTTTTATTTGATGATTCTATGTACAATTGATGTGAAGCCACTAATTATACTTGAAGCATACAAAAGCTATACATAAGTCTTAAAGAGATAAGCATTAATTACATACATAAAAAAAAAATCAATTTTATTTCTGTAATTTTGGTACCGTCAATTTTGATGCAAAATTCATGTAAAACAGACAAATTTAATGAGATGTGAAAGAAGATTTTCAGTGACCAAAATGCACCAGATTGATTGCACCATTTCACACTAAGGAATTATTTTTTTCCTAGGGAGGGGGAGGGGGGGGGGGGGGATGTTTTAACTAGT